>NW_028301539.1:4337500-4450000 GCF_042242905.1 Orbicella faveolata | reverse complement strand
AACAACCTGGAGCCGGTGTGTAACGGTGAGGAAATTAGTACACATTATTTGACAAACATATGGCTCGAGAACTGATGATAACATTACACCCTTTTCCTCGTCATACTCCACCCACGGCCATTTTGTTTTCCACTGTGGAAGAAACAAACGTTTTCGCTGCTTATCATACTTGTTTTTTGTCTCATCTGCAGCAGCTGACCCATCGACACTCCGCTTTCACTGATCTTCGGCAACGCCATCTCCTTTCTTTTATTTCCTGTGTGAAACCAAAGTTAAAGAGGCTCATTGTAAGAAACAAAGCGAAATGCATTCGTAACATCCCACGTGCTAAGTGCCTCCTAGCGACCAAGGACCGAAGTGGTTCCCAGACTTCTCACATCCACATAGAACGCCTTGCGAATATTCTCTTTAAATTGTCTACTCGGTGTCTTTTTAACCCGCTTTTGACTCGTTCGTGGCATAGCTGGTAATAGATAACAATAGCACTGACTTTTTGTGTAATTACCTTCATAAGAAACATCTTTTCTAAATATTTCAATGCAGATCTTGTCAGTCAATTCAACAACTTGGCTTTTAAGTGGCCTGCTAGCCCACTGGGTTAGTAAAGTGCTTTATTCACAATCCACACGAAAACTCTCACTAGCCCCGGGAGTCGGGCTACCGGATTTTTCGAGCCCTGGGACTCGTTCAGATCTAGTCTGCAGAAACACTCTTGGCTCAAACAGACGTGATTGTCCTCCAGGATATGGGCTAGACCCAGCCTCACCTGATGGATTAAATCCAGTCTCTGTAACCCTATGGCTGGTGATTACTTTTGTTATGCAGATGGGACTGTTAACCCATTGCTACAATTCATTTCTCTAGTTGTAGCAAAGTTAATGTCTTATTTTCAACATTGGAGAAGGGTGATGACAATTACAAAACTTAGACCAGCTTTCAATTGAGTTTCGTAAAACCAAATCCAAACCAATTACTTACCATTTAGACTACTCAGCCAAATCAATAGTTTTTTTGTAGTCAGAGCTGCTTTTTTCCTTTTCATAAGACTTTCTTGTTGCTGATGTAGATTAAACGCATTACCACAAGGCTCTTTTTCGAGTTGTAGTACGATCAATTTTCCAACAAGACAAACCTATAGCAAAAACCAATGCACGGTCACTTCAAGGTTTTTCCCTACCTCAAAGTCTCTACAATCCTTCCTACTTTATCTAATTTTGTGTTCAGGGGTATTGTTTTCCTGTTCTAAAAGCCTCCTTATTGATCATGTTGACTTCGTTTCATTATTATAGAATACACGCAAGGTTTAGCCGTTTTTAAATCCCAATTTTTCCTTTAGGAATTGCCTGAAAGTTTTAGGGATGGTCGAATTGAACAAGCAGCAAGAGTAACATTTCTTTGAAATTTTACTTGCAGGAACATGTTTTCTCAAACTCATTAATAATTCATCAAGTTTAAACAAAAGAAATCATGACCGTGACGGTGTTTGGATATCTGATCTTATTTAGCATGGACTTTTATAATGTTATTTCTCCATTTTCCCCTTAGTTTTAATTTCGATTGAGAAGATATATCAAACACTCAAGACAGTGTTTGACCTCATTTCCGAACACCTCAAAGTTCGTCAAAAATACTCCGCTGCGCGTCGTATTTCAACTCTCTTCTCGGTGTTTGGAAATGTGGTCAGACACGGTCATTCGTGCTTGATATATTACGTAAAATCTGACACCTGAGTTCCATTGTTGTAGATGTGGATGAGTGCCTGTTACCAGACGCATGCAGTTTAGGTCTTGTATGTAAAAACACTCATGGATCGTACAGATGTGAATGTTCTCCGGGATTTACTCGGAATCCTAGTTCTCAGAGTGATTTGAATCCAGTGTGTAACGGTGAGAAACTCAAAGCCATTCTGTTAATGTTGTGTATGTAAGTTTTTGGCCGTTGCTAGGGAGGCGGGGATCGCAGATACTGATGACTTTCAGAGAAATGACGAGTCTTGAACAGGAGTAGAAACAATTGAAATGCAAATGAACCCGATTAACATGATATCGTGGGGTCACGAAGCCGAACTAAGTAAATTTATTGAGAGAAAATATTTGGGCCCTCGCCGTGTGGGTGCATGTTTGTTCTCGAGTAAAGTGCTGAAGGGAAGGGATTTCAAACGAAAATACCACTAACACTCCCGCGCAATAACAAGGTGTCCCAGAATGTGGAGATGGTTTCCTTCGTTCAGTAACCAATCTTCAATCATTTCGATTTTGAAGCTTTGATATTGATCGACTTTTATTATCATTTCTCCAACTCATTAATAATCAAGTTAAAACAAAGAAAATCAAAACCCTGAAGGAGGTTTGGATACCCCGTCTCAATTCGCATAGATTTTGAGGATTTAACTTCTCCGTTTACTCCTTAGTTTTTGTTTCGATTGAGAAGATATATCAAACACCCAAAGCAGTGTTTCATCGGCTATCCAAACACCTCGAATTTCGTCAAAAACACTCTGCTGCGTGTCGCATTTTAAACCCTCTTCTCGGTGTTTGGATATTCCGATGAAAAACCGTCTCTCGTGTTTGATATATTAAGTAAACGTATCTGAAAGCAATGTAGATTGGTTATCACTATTTCACTATAATAACAAGTTGAGTTATTTTGCCATATTCTTATCCGTATCAGAAAACCGGGCTAAAGGGAGTCAACTCATAACTCTACCGCTGATGTGTGATCTTGGTACTTTAAAGCATTAAGTGATTTTAAATGTGGGAGTTTTTGTGATATTTTTTCGAGCAATGATTTGTGTCTTGGTTACATCGTTTTAGATATCGATGAGTGTCAGCAACCAGATGCATGCCGGTCAGAACTCGCGTGTAAAAACACCGCTGGATCCTACAGATGTGAGTGTCCGCTAGGATTTACTTTAGACCCTAGGTCTCAGAATGCAGCTGAACCAGTGTGTCTTGGTAAGGAACTTAACTTGCAGATAATTTAACCTGATTTCTCAGTTTCTGAGTTAGGAAACATTGCATTGTTTTTACCACAATTCCTATAAAGTTAAATAGTTTTGATATTGTTGCACGTGCATGATCAGTTCGGTAGACATAAAGGGGATACTTCTAAATTTTTTTGCACTACGTTTGTTCAGTCTAGCTTAGAAACATTTCAGTCGCCAAATCTACGTTTAGTTTACTTTTGTGCTCCTAACGATCATTTTAGCGATATCTGAACAACATATGTTTAGCAGTTCTTTTTTCGTTCATCTAAAGTATGTTTACGTTGCCAATTATGAACATTACTCTGTTTGGATAGTATCAGCACTATGTAAATAGCTCACCACTGAAGCCAAAACAATATCGTTTCGTTAATTTCTCAGGAAACGAAACAAAATAATTGTCAAATACGTCTTATGCTATTATCTCTGTCAAACTCGTTTAGTAGAGACCTTGGTCTGAAATAAGTGATTCAAAATGTCTGCTAATGTGAGTAAATCTTTGTTCTTGTTACAGATATAGATGAATGTGTAAACAGTCCGGAATCGCTGGGGTGCAGTCCCCTATCAGACTGTATCAACTTTCAAGGCTCGTATTTCTGTGCTTGCAAGGAGGGTTATTTAGGAGATGGACGAACATGTCAAGGTTAGACGCGTGACGTAAACTTCGTTAAGAAAAACCTTTCTGGTCCCACGTACTACTTTTTGGTTTTATAACAATTTGTGGGTTGTTTTGGTTGTTGTTCTTCAGAACAGAATGTTGTTTTCGCGATGGTATGTCAAGAACGCGGAGGACTGGTAGAGACGTGTGATCAGAATGGAAAGTTCAGGTGCAAGTGTGCTTGGGGATATGTGTACGACAGCGGCACCAACACTTGCCAACCAGTAAGATGAGCTGAGTAACTTGTTTGTCCACTATTCTCTGATTCAGATCAAGACTGCACTTGGAGAGATGAAGTACGCTTTGCCTCAAAAATGTTTTAAAAAGCATGAAATAACTCACTCAGAAGGTACTTTCTTTCAGCCAGTGATAAACTGGAAGAAGATAGTTCTAAAAAATTCATCGCTTTGCGCAGATCCGTTCAACGGCCGAAACACCTTCACCACTATCGCGTTGATTATGATCATAATTTTAAAAGTATTTACTTCTTTATTTATTTACTGCCTTTGTTGTAAATACGTAAACACGTCTTACGCAATAAAAGACTTCACAAATTTGTGCTAAATATTAGTCGGTGTTCTGTTTTCCAGGGCCGCTTCGTTGTCCATCCCTATTTTCGTGGGGAAATGTATGAGAAAGTGAAAAGGGAAATTTTTTGCGGCGCTAGCAGTTTACAAGCTGTGACTGCTCACCTTCTGAGGAAGTTCATTGGCAACGTACATCGCGTTCTTAATTCTAAAACACTCGCCATTTTTGCACCCATTTCACCCACATGTTAGTAACAGCCTCTAATGAGCAGATAAGACTTCACCAAAATGCGCTCATGGTCAAGGAACAAGCCTTACAGGTACTGATTTTTTAAAATCTGGTGTGCTAGGCAATTTACTAGGTTCTTATGTGACGCAACGAAATTGCCAGGTTTCACTAGGATTTCACTGAAAATTCTCCTCGTAAGCCAGTTTGAACTTCCTTAAGGTCTGTACGTGGTTCTATCAGTCAAGATCACTCCTCAATAAAAAAAAAAAAACAGCGTTATAATGGTGCCTAGGCCCCAGCGGCTAAGCTATAGGAGGGACAGTTGTTTGGGGACGAGAGTGATAATACACCAAGAAAATAATGTCGTTGCCACGGGATTCTCGTGAACACATTTTCATGGACGCTACTTATTATAAGCAGTGTATGCCTCCTTGTGTTTGTTTTCAGTGGAATGAAAACTTGACTCGAGAAAATCAAGGTATCTCCTTATCTATGGCTGGTTTGCAGTGTCACGCCATCAAAAATAAAAATCATAACCATTCAATAAATTAAGTCAAGAAGCTGGGTTATGAAAGATGATTGATATATAAACAACCTCGCCAAGATTTAGGTCTGTGCGGTTTTTCATTCTCCCGTTATTCGGAGAAGTGTTTCACTCAAATTTATAGAGCTGTGTATGAAGTCGCAATGGCGGCCGTAAAGTAACAGAAACATCTGTCATCGAGTTTTGCCATTGAAACGAAAAGTTATTTCTCTGGAGCTCTGACACATTGAAATTAATACTTGTTCTAGAGTAACAACTGTTTAGTTAGCAAAAACTTGAGCAATAACTCATCTTTTTGACTACTCGAGAGCCTTATCGGGCCGCCATTTTAATGTCAGGCAACGCATAAACTTCGAAATTCAGACGTGCCCTATTACATTATGAGGGGCCCTGCCGGGCTTAAACGTTGCAGCATCTCAAGGTTATTAGAGGGTCTTACATCTGATGAAACAAAACGTCAGAAGGATTGGTAATTTCTTGTTTTGAACAATGATGACATAACATGAAAAGCGGTAATACACCAGCCTTTTTACCGACAAACGTTCTTTGTTTCCGCCAATCATTAGAGTGAATTCGTGTAACCCGTTCCTTATATGTTAATGAGGCGCGTAATATTCTAATGACCAGTTTGGGTACGCAAGAGATCGTTTTGCCGTCGGAATGTACTCGACTGTTTAAAATCTGAACCAGAATACTATTTGCAAGTGAAAAAACAGGTGCGCGCAATACGCGTAGTACTTTTGAATATTCTTGCCATTTTTTCAGTGATGTTACATTACATTATATGGCTGGCTTTCTGACGCCTATGGCTGAGAAACACTCGCGCCGGTACTTGCACGCCGGCATGCAAGCATCGGAAGAAAACCGGCAATATCTCATTTAAGGCTTGTTATTTTGAATAAATGTCTACAATTAGGAATTTGAAGCGCTAGGAGAGTTTTCTTTTCTATTCAGCCTTGATTCCCAAAATTTGGAGATGGGGACAAATGGTTCGGAAATTTACCGGAAAATTAAATTTTCCGAAAAAGCGGAAATTATTTAATTTCCGCAAAGCAAACCATTCAACCGAAAATACCGGAAGGAAAATCAAATTTAGGACAAAATTCCGGGAAAGAAATTTTCGAAAATTTGGAACACCTCGCGAGATTGTTCTTGTGTTCTTAAATTCCAGAATGGGAAGTGACATTGGTTTCAGTTCGGTGCGTGCTGTTTTAAGTGTTTTTCTCATTACCATTTAGTGATTCTTATTAGCATATAAAAAACGGGTTATACGAATTCACTTTATAGTCAAAACACTAGATCATTTGCATATGATACGTGTTCTAGATCTAACTAGTAACACGGCGGATAATGGTGTTCGTTACGGCGTTTCTTGTTAACCCCAGGCATGTCTGAGGGTCACGCCTTTGGGGTAAAAAGGCGTACTCAATGCCTTTATAAATGTCGGGCTGGTTCCTCATGGTGTGCCAGAAGGCTGCTCGTTTTTTTTCGCTTCTGCTGTACTTCCAGAGCAGTCTTTTAAAAAGTTCAGTGACTGTTCAGTGTTACTCTGTCTTCGGTACACATTCGTACTCTACAGTACCATAATAATTATTCTAAATTATAGCAATTATGTTTTTCTGAATATCTAACATAAAGAAAACATCATAAGACATCCGGCTTTTAGCATCTCGTGAATAACTGATTTCATATTCTAGTTGGTAAATTGATAGCGATGTCCGTCAAGAAATTCAATAGCCTTCTCTTTTATTTGCATCAATTTACAAACAATCCTTTGCTAAAAGTGATTTCAATAAGAATGTCAGGATTTTTGGTGTAATTGGGAATAAATAGACCGCTATTTACAGGTAAGATTTAACTTATTTTGAAAGTCAAATACGCTGAAATTATTAATTTACGGAACGAAAAGCGGTCAGGTTGATGACGCGCAATTATTTCCATAAATCTCATTCCTCGTTTAGACGTCTGTCTCCTAGAGAAATTGTTTTTAGTATCACTAGATAAAACGCCTCAAAAGAAAGTACGCTGTCACTGTGAGAGTAAATATAAATGTAAATTTGTCGCGTAATTTTAGCTGCTTGTCTTGTCCTCAGCCACCAAGGTTTATGTCGACGAAACGAGACTGAGCGATTATGGAACCGACGAGGTCTTTGCCGCGGACAAGAAAGGTGCCTCTTAGAAACGGTAAAATAACAAGAGAAACACTTAATTTTCGAAGGGTAGCCAGGCAAGTTATGCTCGCCAATATGTTTACGAGGAAAACGACAAATGGTCACTGCATGAATTCGGCCTCGTCTTCCAAAAGCGCAGCTGTATCCCAGGATCAGGTGCCTCATCGTTTGGTGACAAAGCGAGAACGAAAACACAGCAGTAATATGGCAGAAATACCACCGATGAGGCGACCGGGAACTCCAGAGCTGTTTCCGATGTCTGAAGAAATGAAACAAACTGTCATCTCGCTAGGAAAACTGGATCTTCTTCCCAGTGAAGTAAGAAAAGTCAGAGGGGATTCTGTCGATGAAGACTCGCGCGCTGAAAAATCACGAGCAAGCTACAAATTTCGCGAAAAAACAAGGCAGAGGATAATTCATCCGCAAAGGTTCATCCGAAATGTTCGCTCGTCTCTGATAAATTCGAAACGCATTCCCGAAAACACCGAAGAGAACTGCGAGGAGGAAGTTGACGAAATCGCGAAGGACGATAAAAACCATACTAGTGAGGATACAACAGAAGACAAAGCTAACTACAATAATTCCACCGAAGAAAGCGACGCTACGTTGATTACAAGGAAATCAAACTGCAATATTTTGTCGAGACCGCAAACTACAAACTTTCACTTAACTGCAAAATCCACCAAAAATCAACATTATTCTTTAAACAATAACCGCCCCATTTACGCGACAAGATTCAGCGATCTTGGACCACTTACAACCAGGAGACCTCTAAAAATACACAGCCAATGCGTATGGCCAAAAATTGCGTTTGACTCAACCCGAATGCAGACTCGAGAAAATTATTTTATCAAGAAAGCAAGAAGAAACACAGAGGTGGGCAAAAGTTGGGTTGCTAACGAGAACTCTTCCGGGGCGAACGAGAAAAACAACGACGAAGCGTTAAAAACAAGGCGTTGGAAAAGTGTGGAAAGTCTAACGAGGGAAATTGAAATAAAATGTCTTTCTTGGCTGGAAAATCGCTACGGATCCGGAATGATTCAGTGATATCAAAAATCACAACGTCTTTAAAGTTAAAAGTATCTAAAAACACATGAAGAAAACGTTGGTACAAAACTGAACGAGTGAATAGACTTTAACTACGGGTTAAAATTATAACGACTTAACTATGAAATACAATGTTATTGTGAAGAAATGCAAATTCAGGCCTTAATCTTTTTTATTCACAGTAATTATTTTTCTTTCTATAAACGCCATAAATTGGTGCTTTAGTTCAAGAAACCAGCAACAATATAATTTTAAAACTTGGTCAAAGTAGTTTCTGTTTTTTTTTGTTTTTTTTTTTTCGTGACCTAAGCGTGTAAAAATGAGCATTAAGCTATAAAAAGAAAAAAGACGAAAAGCCCCATGCAGAGGCGCAAAGGAAAACTTTATCTTACATTTTAATATTTCGTGTTGCAGCTGTGCCTTCGATAAACTAATTTATGCACACAAATATTTCTTGAGCGTTTTCAGTTTGGAGCATAATGTGCGGTTGTTGTCGGCAGCGAGACGCCATTCTTGACATAAAGTAATTATGTTATGACAGGGGAGAAAAAAAATTATCTCGGGAGTGTTTGATGTTTTAGATGACTTTTCACGTGAAAAACAAACTCTGCCATTGAATACATTATTTCGCAACGGGGAATTTAGCTAAAGTTGGGTCGAGATGCAATAAAAATTTGTGAAACCAACTGCAATATTAAATCGTTCCAACAATAGAAATTTATGGCATAGCCGTTTTTTTCGGCCCCTCTATCCAAATTAGACCGCTCGATATTAGTATTAATTTGAAATTATTTTAGTTCACGCAAAGACAACGACCTAATAAAAGTCGACAAGTTTACTGGAGGTGTCAAATGGTGTTAAGTGATGTGCCGTTTTCTCACCTAAATTGCTTAAAACGACGATCGTGTTTTGCACGTAAGGTTTGTAGTTTCTTGTTTCTAAAGAAATGAAGGAATAAGAACTTTTCCCCATTGTTTCCTTGTTACATTTTCGTACAAATAAATTAATCGTCATTTACTGTCGGCGCATTTTTTACAAGACTTCAGTTTTTGTGGTGATAGATTTTGCTTTCTCCACACGACTGCCTGCAGTCGGCAAACTTGTATCTCGATCTAATTAAACATCGTTGTCGTTTTAAAAATCTGGGCCGGGTTGCTCAAAGCCCGATTAAGCTAATCCAGGATTAGCGAGAATTTTGATTTCATATTTGTAACTTTTCGGTGACGTTTCCGTTTTATATTGTTTGTTTTCCGGTCTTGCGTTTGAATAATCTCAAACTTCATAAAACATAGGCAGTGAAAAACATTCTTATACAAAAAAAATCAATACTTCGTTGAACTTTTAGTCCTGGGTTAGCGTTAACCGGCTTTCGAACAACCCGGTCTTGATGTTTTAACACCACTCTGATTCATGTTTTGTCATCCTCAAGGTCTTAAAAACAATCGAAAATTTTACTTACGAGAGAATGTTGCCGTGCGTCTTTTCAGTTATAGATCACAGATGACGTCAAAATGTGGTAAGAAATGTGGTAAGAACATCAGTGACACGCTCGCCTAACGACGGCTCATGTGCCACTCTTTTGTTACCACACGATGACGTCATCTGTGATCTATTACTGAACAGACAAACGGCAACATGGAATCTTTTTGTTAAATTTACAAACACCGTTCACTGACTGATGTGAATAACTCCACACAATGGAAGTCCAAGTTTTATGAATCACATGAGTCATCAGTCAAAAAGGACGCTAAGTCAGTATGCCATGGGTCACATTACATTCTGAACAGACTAGCCTGAATTTCAGCTGTTACAACAACTTTTAGCTTACAAGAAGACTACTGTAATAGCGTGTAGTAACAGCCAACGCCAGACCTTTCAGTTAAATTGGCCCTTTGAGCCACAAAGACAGCGATAAGAACAGCGCTGAAGTAAGGTTACGTTTATTTTGAACTTTAATAAAAGATTATACTAGTGATATTTTCAAGATAATGAGACCCCTTCGGTATTTTGTTAAATTTTTACCTAATAATTGCGTACCGGCGTACAAAATAGGGGTCTCCCTGTGATAAGAGCGCCAATTTAATCAGCGGCCTCTCCACAAATGCGCGGTAGAAGCGGCAGATGCTGCCGAATTTAACGTTGTTTGTCATACCTAAACAAAAATCCTTCGACGTCATATTAAGACGTCAATTGAAAATCGCTGTGTATTTTTAAAAAGGGTCCTATTTAGCGCTAACAGAGTTAACTTTTAAAATCCACAGGTAGTGAGTAATTCCTTAACTTGTATTTACATTTTTGTAACAAAATTCAAGTGGAAATGTCATGACACTTAAGGAAATTCTAATTAACAATTAGATTATGAGCTCGAGATTTCTACAAGTTGATAGTTGATGAGGCCTTCATATTACCTCATAGAAATCGAGAGCGAATAATCTAATTGTTTTAGTAAAATTCCCACTGAAATTGACGCAAATAACGGTTTTCAATTATTTTTCTATGCATTATTGAACTTCACGCTTTAACAAAATCGCACGTATTGAATTGTCCTTGGTAAATTTGCAGTTGTTTACGCGCGTGCACCCGATTTTTCAATATTTTCAAGTTTTTAAAGTCAAGAAACCGTTAATTTCCTTCTTTCAGTCTTCTCAGGAATTAAATTATCTATTTACATCTAAACTTTCTTCCAAAACTTCGGGAAAATGATAAAAACGTCGCATTTCGTGGAAGACCGACCGCTACTGCACTCTAATGGCTGGTAGTATACGAGTAGCTCAGCCAATCAGATTGCAGCATTTGCATTAGTATACTAGTAGAATTCTACGAAAACTCGATGGAAACACGGTACATGTTTTCTATTTCTAAACTGCAAATCAGAAAACTAAATGAAACCAACTTCCTTCACAACCTTGATCCCAGGATCTCTCTACTTTGCCTCCGACCAGGGAGGCAAAGGAGAGAGCCTGGGATCGAGGTTGCTTCTCTCAAACTAAACTATACAAAACATATCAAAAACGAGCTAAGACAGAAAGGACAATATTGGAGTCGACCAAAACTGGACTAGAACTCTTCTAATCCACTTTGTTGGATTCACCTGTAGTCGTTACGTTTTAACGGATTCTGAACAAATTGCAATGCACCAGCTCGTGTAAAGCGTGTAGTCCATTGCACAATACAACAAGTACTGGGCAGTTTCCAGTGCAAGACAACTCCTAAAAACTCCCAGTGATGGAGCAAATTAAAATGGGAACTGTTCTTGATCATGTCTAATCTTCTTCATTTTCGTCATCAAGGTCATCGGGTCGAAACTTCTTCCTCTTGCGAATATCATTTAGAGTCTCCTCTATCGATCGAACGTCTCTCTTGTTTTCACTCGGAACTGCAAAAATTCAGATACAACGAGACTTACAAAAAACCCAACAATTTCTAATTCCTATTCAATCTGCAAACTGTGGGCAAACGCCCCGTCCACACTGCGCCGGAGAAATTTGAAAACGAAGCTTTATTTCTAAGGTTAGGTCTACCGCCCACACTAACCCGTCACCAAAATGGAGCTTATCGAAAACGCTCTTCAAACCAGAGGAATTTTGAAAACGCCGCCTTTACATTTTAGTGTGGACGAAAAACATCTTGAAAACGGAGCTTTTCGACAACGATGACGTCACGATAATCAGATGATTTCCCTAGTCGAAGACAAATCCAAAATGGCCGATGATTGTTGCGTTTTCAAATTTCTCCGACGTAGCTTGGTCGGGGCCAAAGAGTCTCTTTTTGGGATGTGCCCCTATCAACAGCCATTAACGCACTTATGAAGAAAGTAAAGAAAAACTATTTTAACCTCGCTGGGATTTGGACCAATGACCTCCGGATTCACACATTGCTGCCCTACCGACAGAGCTACGAGGACAGACGAGGAACTACGTTTTCAAATTCCTCCGGCGTAGTGTGGGCAGGGCCTTAGTGTGGAGAAGAGGTACGTGACGGCCCAAATATGAGCACAAAATGAAATCAGCCAAAGAATCAGATACGTGTGGTGGTTAACTGTACTGGTCACGCCATCACACGAGAAAAAAATCGCTTCCTATCAGATTCAGTTCTCAGTTTACGAATTCGTTTGTACAAAGTAAAAATAAATTAATTAACTTTGTTTAACGAGCTGTTGTGTCTCAGCTTGGTTACAGTAAGCTCATGGCTGCAGTGACCCACCTCACAGTGCACTTACCATAACCGTAAGCCGAGTTACTCTTTGTGGCTTTAGCAGCGTCCTTTCCACTGTCTGAACCCAGTAAGTGCCGATACTTGTCTTTGTAATATGTGGGCGGAGGCTGTTTAGACAGCTTTGAAGAACTGTGCGGTCTGTTCACACTGGATTCATCTTCATTATCCTTTACAACAAAATAACAGAATGAAAATCGATCATTTGAGTTCAATCATGCCAACTTTTTGTTTTGTTTTATCAGCTGAACTTTCGCATGGGCCACAAGCGTCTGTAACTGTGTATTGTTATAAGCGTTCATCTAACATAGCTATGAATTCTCTCCACTCCTCTAAAAGCATATTCATCAATTTGTGAGAGAGAACAGTTTCATTCGGGAAGCAAAGAATATAACTTATCTTTTTCACTTTAAAAATACATGCTCCATAGTATCTTGATTAAATGCCCCCTGCTTTTATTTCAAACTTGGCCTGGCAGATCTCAGCTGGCATTCATTCGATTCTGGCTGTAGTTTATTGGATCCTGGTGTTTATTAAGGTAGGGAGCTTGTTCATTATTTGTGACAGCCAAGCCCATATATTACATCTCGCCATTATACCTACAGCTTACAACACCCGAGATAAGTGCCTGAAATGCTGATAACAACACCAAGCACTTATTTGGGACCCAGCATTTAATCTAGACAGTACCATATTTGATATTGATTCATGGCACTTATATTTTCTCAGTATTTACACCTGCATTTAATTACCTTGTTTTCTTCCTTAGTCTTTTCAAGACTTCCAGGATCAAATTCCTAGAAATGAAACAGGGAACATACTGCCTCAATGGGTTACAATCAATATATCAATATTCTAACATGGCACGGAGGGTCAGTGTACCTTGAATATTTTTCATTAAGGTTAATTTCTTCGTGAACATGGAGTCACTTCAACACCATCATGATAACTGTGAGTTTGAATGCTTTTATCACTCGTCACGTCACTTTCAATTTTGAACTCTTATCGCCATCGCCTTTTCCGAAACAATGTTAATTAAAGTATATTAAATTTTGGGTGGCCGTTTAAAAGGGGTAAAGACAATATTGAAAAACTCTCATTGGGATGTCCAAAAGGTGGCCGCAGCCACTTAATAGAGGTAGCTGGTTAATAGGGGTTTTATTTACAGTATTTTACTGACAATAGTTTTGTGACTTTGATAACTGGCTGCTTAATAGGGGTTCGACTGTATTGTGAAAGATTAACTAAAAAATTAGGTCATATAAATTGATATATTGAGTAATTCGTGCATTTTGATTGGTTCTTTCTCATGATCAATTGGAGACAGACACATAGATGACATCATTAACATTTCATTGTTTCAATTTTTTATATTATATAAAACAGAATCTAAACATATAGATTCCATTTTGCCGTACATGTCAGGACTTGAAAAAATGGCCAGTCTGTTGTCTGGGACAAGTAGATTTCCTGCCAGGCAAGTTCCTTTTCATTCTCATTTGCCCAATAGGCAAGGGCCAAGCCAAGTCATCTATCAACTAAATCATAAGAGTTGACTAAGACTTTTGAGAGCTACTTGTTTGAAGAGCAAGCTGGAATTCAAGATTTTTTCAAGCCCTGCATCTGCTCAGTAAGTGATCACAGAAGACGTCAAAATTAATGTGGTAAGAACATCAGTGACATACCTGTCCATTCCTGTAAGCCTCAAGTTCTTCATCTGATGGAGGAAATTCCTTAAAAGGAACATATTTGGACATTTGTTATGTATCAATAACAGGGGTCTCAGACACGCCTTTTTTATTTCGTGGGATTGGATTTTGTTTATAAGTTAAAATACACATAGCTTTGTGGAAATGATGAAACAAGTGCCATTGAAAAATTAGTTCTTCAAGACTCAAACACCTTAGTTATCAAAATCTGAAGCTGAACAAATTTTGGCTTAACTCTCAAAATCATACCTTTTTAAACAGCATCACGTATCTGTCAACTTCATCTTCACCAAAAGAGAATGTGGTAAGACCAGCAATTTCTGCCACATCATGTCTGAAAACAGGAAAATAAAAAATTGAAAGATCTCACTGATTCATATCACAGGACTATTAATTAATACTCATTTTTTAAGTAAAGTAATTGTGTAAACAAAGTTAGAATTAGAATGTCATCATAAGTACTTACACAATACTTCTTTGTACTCTTGACATTGGCGGAAACTTCAGTCTTGTTTCTTTTAAATCTTTAATGAATTCAGTGACTTCTTTCTCAGTCTGAAGATTCAAAGAGTATGGTTCAAAGAAAGTCTGGACTAGTGAAAAATCTGTCAAGCGTTACCCATTGTAAAGGGTCTGTGAGTATCTTCACAGATCTTCTTGAGGATTTTAATCAAGATCCTCAATGATGTTTGCCAAGATGAAAGATTTTTACAATTCTTGCTAGGATCAGATAGAAAAAATACCAAAATAAATGAAAATTGACCCAAACCTTTGCTAATAGAGAAAGTTGATCCATGAATAGAAAGGGTATATTCTTGCTTCACAAAAAGATACCTCAACTAAAGGATCAGTTTCACTTTGTTTTGTTTCCATACAGAACATTAATTTTGTAAAAGACTTTGTAACTTGGCCTAAACACCATTTGAACAATTTTTTTCGTAAAAATGTTTTTGTTCTTTCTGAAGTTCATTTGTAAGGTCATCAAACAAACAAGTAAATCATTTATTTTTTCTCTTACTCTGAAGATCCTTAAAGGAACTTCAAGGTTCTGCAAAGATTTGCTCAAAGGTCAAGCCAAGATCTTTAAAGATCACTTAAGGATGTTTCCAGATCATTAAAAAACCTTTTGAGAATTCTCAAAAGAACCCTCTTGGCGACATCATATAAGATCACTGGCAATTAGGTCATGATGTCCAAACATCCAATATGATTAGATGGGCCATCTTGGGTTTTTTGTTCTTCCCAAAATGTCAGCTAACCACCACAAATGACTCAAAGGTAATTTAAATCAATAACACGATACAAAAAGTCCTAAAGGTGTAAATATAATCATGATATCTTTTTGATGTAAGACAAGAAAATTCCAGATTTGAAAAACAGTCCCGTCAAAATATGGTTTTCATGGAAACATCAAATCCCAAGTAAACTTATGAGATTCAGAATAATAGGACTGCACATGAGGGGAAGAAAAAAAAAAACTATAATAAAGTGTATTATCGTTTGTCTCATGATGTAGTCACTTGAGATGTAGATTGTGACGTTTCAACTGCTTACTGCTAGTCTTCTTCAGGCGATAAGGTCGACTGATTGCACGGTATCATTTATATCACAAAGGACGGCTGTGATTGGTGCATTTCGATCCTCCTATTGTTCCATTGTTCCGGCGAGTAGCTGTTCCCTCAGTGGTCCATTGTTGTACCGTTCTCCTGTTGTTGTGTTTCTTGATCGTGGGTATCCATGCTTCAGGAATTTCAATTCCAGTATCCGTGTTGATATTGTTAGGGTGAAGTCTTATGTGAATAGCTTCCTTGACCCTACGTGTGTACCAGTGAGGATCTCGATCAATAAACTTGACCTCATTCCAGGTAGGATAGTGGCCGGTCTTGTGGGTGTGTTCAGAAACGGCAGAGGTCTGGGTACGGGCGAGTCGTATATCCCTGACGTGTTCTTTGATCCTCTCCTGCATAGATCTCCCTGTTTCCCCGATGTAGACTTTGCCGCACTCACAGGGAATCCTGTAGACAACACCATCTTGTTTAGCCGGGTTGACGGTGTCCTTTGGTTGCACTAAGTGTCCTTTGTGATATAAATGATACCGTGCAATCAGTCGACCTTATCGCCTGAAGAAGACTAGCAGTAAGCAGTCGAAACGTCGCGATCTACATCTCAAGTGACTACATTGTGAGACAAACGATAATACACTTTATTATTGCATCTACCACAATGAATAAGAACAACCTTTTCCTCGACAAAAAAAAACTACTTTTAATATTTGGGGAGCTTTTGTTGTACCTTTGTACGAAATTCTGCATTCTTCTTCTTTTCCTCCAATTGGAGTTTCTTTAGCTTCGCTTTTTCCTCTGCAAATACCAAAAACCATGATTTCAAGGTATTTAGGTAAAGTCTGCAAACGAGCCAAGAGGCCCATCAGGCCGGAGTTTATCCCGGTTTCAGTAGCACTAAACGACTAGGAATATTTCTGCTCCCCCCTGGATGGGATGCTAGTCCATCGCAGAGTTACCCCCCAGCATTTAATTCACCTGCCGGTACCCATTTGTACACCTGGGTAGAAAAAAATGGAATGGCTCATAATATTGTTGATAGTGGGTATTAGGAGAGACTAGAGACTGTCAAACCAGCTGATTTAATTATTAAAGACACTTTTTGCCAGTAAATGTATATATATTTTTTTCTGAATTTTTGGAGGTACACATGTGCATACGTGTGTATATGGTCTCTACACCCCTGTAAGACACTGCCTTCTACATACAATGCCTTCCTGGATTAGGTGTCAACACTAAAAAGAGTTGACTCTTAGGCTGCCTTCCTTTGGGGTGATCTGGATCAGGATCAGTGATCCAAGATGTCTGGATCATGGCACATCAAAGGAACCGATGAATCCATGACCAGAGTGGATTCAACGGTTCCTCTGATGCACCATGATCCAGACAGATCTTGGATCACTGATCCTGATCCAGATCACCCCAAAGGAATGCACCCTTTGTCTTATGAAAGCTAACACCTACGTACACCGCGTATAAGGATCGGGATCCTTTGAAGGATCCTGAATTTCCGGATCCCTCACCCTCCAAAACCAAATCTTTCCCATTTTCTCCGATTCCTAAGATGCTAAGATCGTTGCCTAAAACCTGTAAACCAAACCATTAGCATATAAGCTTACCTTACATGTATTGATTCTGATTTGAAACTGCATTTTCATTCCTATTTCTAATAATTTCACAACTTTGCATATCAGCTTACTTCATATTAAAGTTCTTGAACATCTTGCGATAACGTCGAATTTAGTTCCAACGTAAACAACAAAACGAAATTGCCATTTTCAGAAAGCAGCTAAGTTATAATTACATTATTTTAGCATGGAACATTCGCTTCAGAGTTAATGCAAAACCGAATTCGTGCCGTGATAAATTTACGGACAGCAGACGGGATTGCTAAGTGACTATGAGAGGAAGAACAACACGTCAGCTTGTAAACGGAAGCTTTACCTTTCGCCTTTTTGTTTTCTGTTGATGGTGGTGCATCCATGCTGCTAAGAATTGAACCGAGCAGATCCATTTTTCAGTGATAATTTTCAGTGTAATTAAAATCGCCCGGGCGTGATTGTGTTTAATAATTCGTGAAGTCTTTCAACTCCTTTGGGGAGATCTCGGCCGCCATTTTGAAGCTTTCTAGTGCCCAGACTCCTATGTTACGACGTTGCAGGTCTGGATGCTATCGTGTTTACTCGTCGTCGCGCACTTGTCGCGCACGAAATTATTATTTGCGTCTCGCTGTCTTCCTGTTGCGAATTATCATACTTTTATTTTTTTTTTCCCAACTTCTCAGTGGTTAGGCTCGATTTCCAGCTTTTTTTGCGTGTAGGGCTTTCCCGATTGTGCTCGTAAAATTCTGGAAAGTTGCTTACTGGATCGGAATGCCGAACAGTTACTAAAAACTGAATTGCCAAAAATCCAGAAAGTTACTACCTAATTTTCAAAAGTTGCTACCTGAATTTCTTGATATTTTTACATAAACATTAATTAAAAGTTCTATTTTGCGTTTTCACAATAATGTCTAACAGCGGTCTATAAAGATAGCTTAAAACTTAGCTTTTAAGAGCTGGTCGCAAATATGAGCGAAATTTAAGGATACTGTTATGTCTAAGGGAACAAAACACATGGTTCATTTGACGTCTTGCCAACTTGAACGAAACTAGCTCTACTGGTGGCATTCCCGGAGTCTAAAACCATATAAGAAATCAAACTGTTACACCTTTTTCGCATTCAAGTTAGATCGAAGCATGACAGAGGCTTCAAGGTAATCTTGGAGGTCCGTCTTGGAGGGCGGACTCTTGCTATGAGCCAGATACATTTGTCAGAAGACAAAAACCCTTTCTGCATTCAAGAAATTCGCATAAATTGAAGTTTCCTGTGAGATTGTTGACTTTTTCGTGCTTGAAATGTGCTCTAAACCTATATTTTGCTCAAAAGTTGCTAAGAAAGGCAGAACGTGCACGAGGTTGCTAGAACTGAAAAGAATTGCTCCAAACGCTAAAAGTTGCCCGAAAGTTGCCGAGCACAATCAGGACAGGCCTATTTGGGAGTCCGGTTGTTTTTCCTGGGGCAAGGAATGGACTTGGTGTAACACTACCAATGGAAATTGCAAAGCAAAGTTTACTTTAGTCATGCCTCGGCCTCGATCTTGAGTACGGCCCTCGGCCTCACGGTCTCAGGCCATTCGGTACTCAAGACCTCGGGCACAGTTTTCCCAATACAGACCTCCCGGAAGATAAATAACATATATAGTCATATATATTTATATATATTTATTTATAAATGTAAATTAAATAAAATTAAACCAACATTAACAATATTTTTAGCAAAGACAAAAACCGTTTATTACATTGAAAAAAAAAATAGCTACCAAAAATAACCAACTTTATAAACATTACAAAAAGTGGGAAAAACTAATGCCATCTCTTAATAATAGTTGAGCTTAATTTGTAATTTCTCCTTCTCAGCATGTCACTAACTTACTTTCTTTTCTTTTTTTTTTTTTTTTTCTGTATTTGGGTAGCTGCACTATTGTAAACAACGCATTGTATATTCTTTAGGTATAATTAGGCTACGATTAGTAATTATAATTTGTTGTATGTAATCTATTGTAGTTATGACGTATTGTAAGTATTGTAACTAGTGTTATGTCTTGTGTTGTATTGTATGTATTATAACCCAAAATGTTGAAAAAAAATAAAAATTACAAAAAAAAAATATATATATATATGTATCGGACAAACACGTGCGGAACACGTTAGCAACACATCAAATATTTTGTACACAACCTGTACACAAAATCCGGTGTAAACAAGACCTGCAGTACTCAACGCCACAACTTTTTAGACCAGAAGGCAACCAATAGGCACTATCTTGAAAAAGATTTAAGGGGTGAGCCATCAGATATCTTCGTTTCGCTTGTTATGTCAGAGGAAAAGTTTGACCACATTTCACAAGGTCTTTTTAAAAAGCCCTAAACTGGCTGACTGCTTATGACAGAGTTTACTTGGGAAAAAGCGCGGGAAAAAATACAACCAGTGGCAACCGCAGGACTAAACTTCTGAAACTTCAAAACCAAAGCAGGTTACATAGCTATGTACTTTTTACTTCATTAGCTCGGAATCTTAGTCCCCGTCCACACGACCTCGTTCCCAGGGCCTTTTCCCTGGCTTCCTCCACGCCAAGGAAAAAGCCCTGGGAACGAGGTTGCCGTCCACACCATGCCGAGAAACGGCGTTTTCACTCTAAAAACGCATCAAATGTTTTCTGTCCACACTACACCAGAGAAATCTGAAAACGCAACAATGACCGGTCATTTTGGATTTATGTTTGAGGAAAACTTGGGCAGGAAAATCATATTATTATCGTGACGTCATCGTTTTCGAAAAGCTTCGTTTTCAAAATCTACGTTTTCCCTCCACGCTAAAACGCCAGCGTTTTTAAATTCCTCCGGTTTGAAGAGCGTTTTCGAAAAGTTCCGTTTTCGTAACGGATTAGTGTGGACGGTAGACCTAGCCGTAGAAATAAAGCTGCGTTTTCAAATTTCTCAGGCGTAGTGTGGACAAGGCCTTTTGGATAATCAGATTAGCAGGACATGTTTTCAAATGGTTATTTTATTGTTAAGCTAATTTTACGGTCTACTAACTTGGTCTAAATTTCTAGAGATAATTAAGTTAATCAAGTCTTTTGAACTCAAGTCTCATAGCGGTGTTAGTTTTACAGAGAGATACTGATGGAAAGGTGGTAAAGAGGTAAATAATCTTTGAAGTCAGCAAGACGTGTGATTTTACTTTAGACTTTTCAACTAAACAGAGAGGGCAGTTCAGTTTGAACATAATGCTCTCCGTTGACAATTTTGAGGAACAGCTGCAAGAGGAATATGGGAAGATATTCGACAACATCTCTTACTTTAGAGCGAGAAAGCGGAAACATCGTTTTCACGAGCGACGAAATAGCGAATGTGGAAAGAGTCCTTGTTTGAGCGCATGTCACAAGATAGATGAAGAAAAGGCTGAACTACATGGTGACGAGTCCGTACAGACAACTGACATAACCACAGCTAAACAAGATAAGTATAGAAGTTTAAAAACTCTTCACTGCCAGAAAGAGCACCAAAACGGAGTGAATCCTACGGAGAGTGAATCTAAAAACTGCTCTCTGTATGAGAAAGTTGCAATGGATTTGGAAACGGTTTTTAACAAATACATGATGGTGAATCAAGACCCTGACGGTGAGAAGAGTTTTGAAGGCGAAAAAAATGCTGAAGCTACCTTAGATGTTCGGAATAAAACCGATATCACTGAGCGAGAGAAGGCTATGCTGAGGAACGAAATGACATACAAGACAGTTCAAAGTAAGAACGACACACTGTACATATGGACTGCTCATGTGTAGTTGTAGAAACTCATTTAAAGACGATTATCTGAAGAACATATATTGTTATTTAGGTTTTAGAATGGAAAAATGCGGTCTTTGTTACCAGGACGTGTTATTAGAAATTCGTGACCTCCTTGTGGCTTTTGTGTCAAATAATTTGTGGTTTAGTATATCTTTTGAAAGCGGAATATTGAAAGATTCCAGAAATTAATAATGTGCGCATCGAAAAGTGGAAGTTAATTAGTTTTTTGTTTCGGCAACAATTGCTACAGCAATTTAATTGAAAAATCAGACAAGTATGAACTGCGTATTGTTCAAGAGCGATTTCTCGAAATTAAATTCTTTGAGGGAGAGCAATGGAAAAAAACAATGCAGAGCTTTTTCCACGCAAATAGCTTCACACAACCGGGCTAGTACTCAGACCTCCCCTTCCCGTTAATTCTTGAGGTCTCGACTTTTTGACTCTTGACGGATAAATTTCTCCACAGGAACTCGCTGATGTTAGTACGCTAAAGAGCGTCGGAAACCGTTTCTGATACGTCTGAAACAAGGTGCAACAAACAAATAACAGATCATATGCAGGGTACAAAGGGTAAAATCAAGGAGAGCGTTTATTTTTTCAGTTATTTGAACTTCACTTTTGACAGCTTTTCAAACACGATATGCTCCTGTTTAGGGTCTTCGCGTGCGCCCCAAATGATCTTGAACAAACACGACATCCTGTAAAGTTCCCTGAAAGAACTTGATTCTTTTACTGGTAATAGGTATTTCGTTAATCGTTGCTGGGCTACAGGCACGTCTACGGTAACTGAAAATCAGGCACTTCAGATTAAAAAGCATTTATTAAAAGATATCTTCTCAATATGTACACAAGAAAAACTTACAAAAATTTCACGAGAAAGTGATTTTATGTTCAAACGGTATATATCCCACGATCGTACGCACATCAGTTCATAGTTCACTATCCTCAATTAAATTGTTCCATAACATGGTCTGAACGAAACCACGATTTCACTGAAATAACCAGGACCAAACAGCGCAAGTTTTCCAAATGAAACTCGTTCACTTCTATTGTAACTTCAGTGCAGACGTTTCGACCATTTGCCAAACTATTTCTCAAAAAATGCACTTGGAGCTTTAAAATCCAGAGAGAATTTTCCTTTTTACAATACAACACCTTCTTCGAGTGATAACAACTATACGGCTTGCATAAATAGACGCCCTCTTCACGGGGGAGAGAGGAGACATTTGGCGCTAGAAGAGAAAAGCCTATTCGCTCAAGCTAATAGAGAGCTTAAGTAAACCACGACGGCAACGGCAACGCGAACGTCACCAAACAAAAGGTTTTTAAAATGAGTAAAATAATGGCTGCGCACGTGAACATTTCTTTGCCGTCCTCTGTATCAACACAACATGAAATGACTAAGCTCTACGTATTTTGGGGAACGCGAACGAAGGCGACGGCTAATTTGTTGTATTTTGATTTGGAATTGAACGCTGGCGTTACATATTTAGCTTGAGCAAGTTCTGAGACCAATAGGCGCACTGAACAAATCAAGACAATCGCGAAATTCGAAGATAAAAAATAAATTCACTTTTTACCAGGCGTTGTCCTTGGGGTCGCCGTCGTCATTGCTTAAGCCCTCTGATAACTATATACAACTCTTGCACTTTTAGTATCTTTCAAGCGCATAACGTGGCATCAATCTGCGTGACAGTCGGGAGAGCGAGTTTAACTTTTCGTCTGTAGGCCGTGTCCTTCCAGATGGGATTTCTCTCCAGGTAAATTGTTTGTAGCTTGGTGCAGTTTTTGAACTGGTCCAGATCTTCCCAAGAGTCCAGCTGATTGTCGTTAAACTGCAAAAACAAAATTACATGACAGTTGGATTGTCAATTGGCGCTAGTATATATTCTGTGGTTGGTCTGTACCCCCTCCCCTTCTTTAATTATTGATGAGCAGAAAATTAAGCTTCATCTCCGTTAAATTCACAGTTGATCCCGCTACTTCAAAATTATCACGAATTCCCCGTTATTTCGAGCTCAAAACCATTTCCCTTGGATTTTCTATTTCGAACTATTTTTCGTTTCCCCTGCGAGTTCGAAATGATTCAAGTGTATTCAGTAAATCAACCAATCGTATCTCGAAGCAAAATATGAAAGCAGTGGAAAACGAAGGTAAAACGTCGTAAGCCAAATCACCTGATTGGCTGACTGAACAGCCTCTTCACTCTGATTGGCGGATAAAAAAAATGAAAGAATGGATTGCATAATGAAATACCTGAACATAGTGCGCATGCTCTGATCTGTCAACCTACGCTTTACTAGGAGTTGTCTAGAGACCTCACTCATCTTCTGTGTTCTTCCAACATTCCAGGGGCGCGTTTCTCGAAAGCCCCAGAAACTTTTTGGGCCCACAAAGCCATTTTTAGTTAATCTGTATCTAAAAACAGAAAGTTGTATACACCTGAAGCTTCTTGTTTGAAGGGAACTTCTGGTCATACATGTATTGAGAATATGTAAATAAAACAGCTCTGTAATCAGAAGGTTTGAGATTTTGCTATGGCTTTCGGGGTGCGAGTAACTCTTCGGGACCTTCGAGAACTGGGCCCCAGGTGCTTTATGAGGCCGTTAACCAACAGAAATGAATAAGCAAGTACTTAAATATAGTCTGGGAACATTTTGATTTTGTTCAGTTAGAAGGTTTATGATAACCATACCCAGAATTCCTCCAAGTTGACTAGATGAGAGACATTCTTGATCCTTTTTATCCTGTTAGATGCTAAGTCTAGTGTTGTAAGATTTGTCTGTGCAAACAAACAATGATCAAAATAAATCAACAAAATCGCTAGGAGATGTGTGGGAGGTACAGTAATGGTAAGTGTGCTGCACTCCATACAGGGAAGGGGGAGGGTGCTTACCAGGAAATTTTGGGGAATGAAAGCGGTACATTTCAGATCAAAAATCAATATGTGATTTTCGATGTTCTATGAAGACTTGACCCAAAAATTGGTATCCTATGACAGAGTTTGATTACAACATGAAACAAATAAGAATGTTGCTACTCCCTCCTGTATAGCATGTAATTTGCAGGTTCCAATTTATACACCTGGCTGAAGAGAGGCACTGTGAGAGTAGTGTCTCACTCGAGAGAACAACACAATAACCCCAGCCGGGGCTTGAACCTGGACCTCTGGAGTCACTGGACTGTCTACACCTTTGAAATATATCAGGCTACACAAGACAAATCTGGAACTTCATGTAGTTTGTCACCCTTACCAGATTATCCAGCCCCTCAATTTCCTCAATACCGTTATGACTAATATAAAGTTCCTCTACGTTTACCAAGCTGTCCAGACCTTCTAGCTTTATGATACGATTACTCTAAGAACAAGACAGAGAGGTTAACAAACTGAAAAAGAAACAGTGAAGTAACTTTCTGAAGTCCACTTAGTCCAACTGTACAATTTTTTAACTGTAATAATAATATTCAAATGAACTAAAACATCCTCTGCAGATGACTTAGTTTGTCAATAAATTCTGTGCCACAAGTTTTTGGCTTTATCATTGATCCACAATGAGTCAAAAAGGGCCATGGCCACAAAGCTCTCCTCTGCTTTATGATGTCAGCCAAATTTTGCATCATGGAACAGCATGGAAACGGGTCTTTTACAAGAAATATCTTTGGTGTTTGGCTCGTAGGTTGTATACTTGCCACACTCCTGGATCTAAGAAATATATCTATGATAAATCCCATCAAAAATATAACAGTTACCCTCAAAATTACTAGCCCGTGAACAAAGACAGAGACAAACAACAGCCAGAAATATGTCTGTGTTTGCAGCCTACAAATTACCTGTATACTAAGAAGCTTCAAGTTTGTGAGACAACTGAGATTCTGCCAACAAAGAATATCAACAAATTTATTTGATTGGTAATTGAACTAATAATATGTGATGAAGCTTGATGCTGGCAAATTTTATGAGAATTGTAAAAGCCAGGGGTTTCACTAATGTTTTCAGCAGGAAGGCAACTGGTTTCACAGGCTACAAAACTATATGAACTGAACTTTTTTAGGAGAAAAACTTTCTGCTGGATGGTCAAACCAGCCAGGCAAAGTCATCCTCACAGTCGGTCAATTCGCCCAGTGCCCCACCCTTAATAAAACCCCTAACAGCTCATAATAGTTTTGCAATGTGCAACAATGTATACACTTACAGTCACAAACAACTGTGAACAGAAATCTCTTCACTTTTACTATAAAGTTTAAAATAAAAGACTCAAACCAGGATACCCACCTCTAGTTTTGTTATCTTATTCTTTCCAACAAATAAACTGTGTACTTGTGTGAGCCCTTCAAATCCCTCTAGAACCTTCAGCCAATAAATAAATAAAACAATAAAGAAATGGGAAAATTGCAAATCTCGTAAGAGTAAAAAGAATAAACTTAGTACATGAATTTTTTATGCTTACCCTTATTTTATTGGCACCAAGCTCAATCATCTCTAACTGTGAGAGATTCTGAAGACCTTCGATCTTGGAAATCTTGTTTGATACAAGAAACAACTTCTTGACTTTTGTCAAACATCCCAAGTTTTCTATTGTCTTGATCAGGTTGAAAGACAAATCCAGAGTCCTGAAAACACATAAATTTGACTTGACACATTAATTTGATCCTAAAGTTCGTGTTATTTCAACAACACCTTTGGCATGAATCAAAAGAAACAATCAGTCCAGACATATTTTTAAATTCCCAAAATACTAATAGGTGGAATGTGTAGGTGCCCCCCCCCCCCCCCCCCCCTGCGCACCCCGCTTCCCTCTGAGAGAAATAAAGGTAAGGTAAGGTAAAATCTTTATTTAGACACGGTATTTCCTTCAGGACTATACAATATTTAATTTAAATAAATCTAACTACCTAACTAATTTAATATTGTAAATAACTACTAGAATAAGAGAAATGATAAAAACCTGCTTTACAAGGAAGCCGTGTACAAAAACAAAATAAAATTTATATAAGACCACTGTCAATAAGAGACACCCATAACAAAATTCACATCCTACATGTATAGGAGGTCAATTTTTCTAATTTAACTGCTGACAAAATAGATGGCAATTCAAAACAAAATACCAGCTGGATCACTTAGCCTCTTGCAAATGCTTGAAAGCACATGCACTGTAGACATTTTGGGGCGTGTTTAAAATAGGAAATGCCAAAATGAGGAAATGGCACTTAGGGTTAGAGTCAATGTGGGATACGGGTATCTGAAAGGGTTAACCCTTTCAAATATTAAGAATTAAACCCATAGAATCAGTGATATTTAGGTTATCCTGGGTGTTATTCAGGCTAAAAGGAGTGCTATTTAGGCTAAATGCAGTGCCATTTTGCCATTTTGTGTTTTAAACACACCCGTAACAAAGTTGTTTATTAAAGTTGATATCAAGTGCATTGTGAAGTCTTACGTGAGACTGGTTAGATTGTCAAGCCCCTCTATCTGTGTGATTTGATTGTCATACAAGTCCAGCTCCTCCAATGTTGTCAAAGTGCTGAGTCCTTCCAGCTTAGTGATAGTATTTCTTCTTAAACAAAGGGTCTGCAAATAGTTAGTGGCCCATATAAGCAAGATTCGACAGATTCTCTCAATGTTATTTTATAATTCATTCATGATCTTACACCAAGCAACAATTGTCAATTAAATGTAATATCATAAAATAACGAAGATTCTAATTTTTACAATAGAGTACCTTAACACAAGTCAGTCTATCAAAGTTCTCTAGTTTTTCAATTTTTGCATGAGTGAGGTCAACATCCTGCAAGATAAGAATTATTGAATTTTCTTTAACCAAGGACATTATTGATATCAGTAGTTTGGTATATTCTGACCTTGTACTCCAACATTTCGTTGTGTTAAAAAAGCAATAATATTTCATAGATTTTCTGTCATTGGTTGAAAGCAATAATTTAAGATGAGGAGCAAAGCCACTTTCAAAATAGCTTGACCAAAGCTTTACAACAGCTTGACAAAAATATAAGTTTGAAAAATCTATAACTTTTAGTACAGTAATAGTAACTGGACCAAGTGGAGTGCAATTGAGTGAGAAATTGCAGGAGTAATTTCAAAATCGGACAAGCTTGAAGCACAAGGTTGATTTGAAATAAATTGTGCAATTACTCCCTGAATTGTATGATGCAAGGTCCAATTATTACTCATATCTATAACAAATTTCAAATGCCTGAGATCCATAATGGGCATCCACTGGCCAGAGGTCATAACAAATGAAGAACTATGGACAACAACTGAGCAGGAAGGATCAACATTCAGATAAGAAGGCAAAAGTGGGGTTGGATTGGGCACACCCTCAGGAAAACTAACTGCAATGTCACCAAGCAGGCACTGAGATGGAACCCACAGGGGAAGAGGAGCCGAAGCCGTCCCAGAAACAGCTGGAGGAGGACGGTAGATGACGAGGCGAGCAAAGCAGGCTATACCTGGTGGCAGCTTGAAAGGATAGCCCAAAACAGACCAAGGTGGCGAGCAATGGTTTCCGTGGACCTATGCTCCACTGGGAGCAAAAGGGTTTGATGATGATGATGACAAATTTCGAAATTAAAAATGTCTTTGAGAACTTTGTTTGAGCGAAAACATATGTACCACTTTTTTTAAAACCATAGGAAATATTGCAAAAAGCCATTTAAGTGTGAATAATAATTGATGTGTGAATCATGCGGGTATCCAATTACAGGTATCTAATTACAAAAAGTTCAAATTGGATACCTGTAATTGGATACCCACGTGATCGCGTGCCGATTACGTGGCAAATAGGCGCATGGAGAAACAATCATGATTGAGAATTTTGTTACAGATACGACTATTTATAAAATCGTTAGAATCCTGCTGTCTTGCACATTTGATCCAATGTTCATTATCTTCTGCTAAGTAACAGTTGATAAGCGTATTAATTTATAATGTAAATATGCCGGGTTTTTTTACGAACGTACGTTTCTACCTCCACTCAATAGCTTTTTATACAACTCTTCAATTGCTTCGAGGATAAAAAAAACCTAAAGCGAAAATAAGATCGCTGGCAAAATTATCCATCTAAACTTAGTTAGCTTATTGAAGTGTTCATACAAGAAAAACATACCTCTGCATCGGGTTCCACGTTCAGTATTCGAGCTTGACCAGATTCTGCCATAAGAAAAAGAATCAATACTTGATGTAGTACCTAATTCAAAGATGAATTTGACAAACAGAAAGCTATTTCTACCTTCTTCGTTTGGTGAAGTTGGAGAACCAGCGATGTTTCCCTCCATTTTTCACTTGCAATTGTCAAACAAAGTTCCTGCCAGCGGTTTGAAAATACGGTGTATATGCCTACACGAAATATCCACCACGTCAAAGAAATGCAAAATGGCGGCCGACCAAGGTTGAATTTTAAAACATGTCAGGAAATTCCCCTTCGCCCACTCCAGAACGGGCAATTTATGGATTTGTACTATATTTAGGCACCTATTTTGGAATTGGTGAGTAGTGATTGACTAGTTTTTTCTCTTTTGTCTCAGAGAAAATTATTTTATAACTTAAGCTAACTTAAGCCTGTGTTCGACATTTTGCTTTACTTTCCTTTCCATTAATTTACTTATTTCAATTATCAGGCCTGTATTTCATCTGGGCTTGTGTTCCAGAAGAGTGGCTTCATAGTATTGGAATAACCTATCTTCCCCAAAGGTAACTCATTTTTCATATGGTGACACAAATAGACCTCCCTTCCACCACCCCCCCCCCCCTCCCCCTTCTTAAACCGGGAAATAGACTCAACTTCTTAACATCTAAGAAAATTTCTCAAAGGTTTGTTCCGAGACTATTCACTGTAGAATACAGGGAGATTTCTTTGCCTCTCATTGAACAAGATCTTGTATAAATATATAATTTATATTTAGGAGACGGGCTGGGGCCCTCCTGTCGGTGCTCATTTCTTTTTTGAACATGTGCATCTGAATGTGATACGATACTAAAATTCAAAACATGTGGTGTGTGATGTTGTCCTGGTTTGCTTTCATTATGTAGCCAAAAGTCCTCACTCTTGGGGCAAGTCCCAAGCTTTCAAAGCCAGAATGGGCGATGGACAAAACACTGACCCCTAGTCCATGGACTACCCTAATGGACTACCCTAAGATGGACTACCCTAAAATGGACTACCCCTAAAAAATACTATTTCAGATGAGTGGTATGTCAAGAAGCTGCGATTATATACTTACACTGCACGGAGGATGCATTTCTTTTCGTTCCGCATCGCCCTCAGCCGCCATTTTGAATAACTATTTTGATACACTCAGGAAAAAACCAGAAGACTAGCTGCTTCTGTGCCATAATTTTCAGCACAAAACAAGCAAAACAAATCATGAGTAACATCGTGAAGATCATTTCGTCTGTTCGAGAAAGACTGAGCTACTGAATCACATGGGAGCAAGATTGAGAGGGGTGGCGAATGGTCCTTGGTCCATGGTCTCGCAAAATATTTGCCGAATTTCACAGGTCTTGCAGTCTCGTTTTTTAGCGGTTATGTGGGTCTCGCAGTCTCAATTTTTCTCACAAAGCTGTCTCGCAGTCTCGATTTTTTTCAAGGCTAAGAAAGTCATTAAGTACCGTTTTGTTTAGTTTTTTTATAAAGTTAAATGACATCACAACATCTTAGAACCTGAACGTCTTGAGTTCGCATTTAAAACTCTTTAAAGTCTCGGTCTCGCAATTGAGGAAATCAAAATGTCTCGGGCTCGCAAAGAAAAACGCTAATCTCGTCGTCTCACAAAGTCTCACATTTACCATTTACCACCCCTATTGAGTTGTCCACAGAATATTTGATTTGATTTGAGTCTTCGCTTTTTGTGTATAGCGGTTGTTTTATTCAGTATAGTTATTCAAAATGGCGGTGGAATGCGATGCGGAATGAAAAGAAAAGCATCCTCCGTGCATTGTAAGTATATAATCACAGCTTCTTGACATACCACTCATCTGAAATAGTATTTTTTAGGGGTAGTCCATTTTAGGGTAGTCCGTCAGGGTAGTCCGTCAGGGTAGTCCGTCAGGGTAGTCCGTCAGGGTAGTCCGTCAGGGTAGTCCGTCAGGGTAGTCCATGGACTAGGGGTCAGTGTTTTGTCCATCACCGCCAGAATGGACCACCAAATTTCTACAACAACAACAACAACAACAACAACAACAGTTTATTTCTACTACTGTAAACAACTAAACGAATTTACAAGATTATAATTATAAATAAATAAATATTATTTATTTCTGGAATTTGACAGCCTTTGCTTTTGTTCATCAGGTACTGGGTGCTAGCTGGACCAATTTATCTTTGTGTTGCATTTTTGTTTGTGGTTGTGTTTTATGTGGCATACAATTTCACCATCACCCTTCCAATGGATTCCATCAACACAATAACAGGTTTGTAGAATACAATTCAAGGGTTTTCCACCCCGGGAGGGGGGGAGGGGAGGCACTGCCATATATGGGCTGTATAGGCATGTGCTGCTGTGAAGGGTATGATTTTCAAGCAGTTTACTCTAGGATAGGGTATATAAATCAGAGCGTTTGGGTCTAGAATAGGGTATTATTTTTTACAAAACTGACTAGTTGGTTGAAGATTTTATCTAGACTAAGGATACCAGGAATTGCCACTCAAAAATATAAAGAAATCAAATCACGCGGCAAGTTTAAATCTACATAAATCAGCCTCAACAGTGTCGATAGATGGGGGTTTTGAGGATTTGGGGAGTTTACTCTAGTATAGGGTAGCAAAATTCAGCAGAACTAGTTCTGGTATAGGCTAAGGGTTCCAGAGTCCCAGCGGCACATCCCCACCCAGAAATTCCCAAAGAACCCCCCACCCCCCTTGTGTATTGTTTAGATCTTGGGTGAACAGAATATCTGGTAGAGTCATTTCACAACTGTTTACTGCAGATTCAAAATCATGCACAATATGTTACAGCTAAAATAACATCCTGAGTTCATTCTCCTTTCTTTGAAAAAAAACGTTAGGGCTGAGACAGACCATCTCCAGAAGATGCACTGCTGAATTAAATGAGGAGTGGAGGGCTTGTCTGAATTTCAAAATGTTCTTTGGCACTGTTTTATCAGGCCAACTGTTCTAAAGTGAAATAAATTTTTGTTGAGCTCCTTGTTAGACTACATCACTTCTTCAAACAGAAATTTAGAATAACATAATTATTACAATAAATTGCTTGCATGATGAGATGAAATTTGTTGGGTGAATCAAGCAATGAAATTGATGTTCTTTGTTTTTACAGATAATCATGCTCGATATATGGATGGCAAATTGAACCCAGTTCCTCCTGGATCAGTTCCACCATTGTATGATATTCCACTCAGCCAAGTGAACAGGGTTCTCTACAAAGACTGAGAAGAAAAGCAAGGATTTGTAGACCACAGATATTTTTTGGTCTTTTCTTAAGTCCTGAACAACCTGTAAAGCTCCATGGAATGTAGAGTTCAATGGTCAATAAATTTAAGGAAAAAGACTACAGGGGAAAAAAAAAGCAGACCCCATAATTTTCCCAAAATGTTTTTCCCACATTTACTGTAAAATAACCCTGCATTTAGTGAAGACCTCTGTTAAGCGGATGCAGACACCAATATCAAGCCATTTTGTTGCACAAAACCTGCAATAAGGAAACACTTCAAGGGCTTTTTACTTCTGAAAGCTCAACTAAGACTTGTTTTTAAGTCAAGTAGATTATTCCCGATTGATGCATTGAGTGATTGGACATTGTGCTATGAGCAGTCTTTGATCTTACACTGTGTTACACTGAGTTACAAAAGGGTTAGTAATATGGGGAAAGGTTAATAGTATGGTCACTGTGGTATATGTTTTAATTACAAATGTGATCAGATTGTGGTTCACAAAAGTACTTAAAATTAGAATTTCTCATCAGTAGCTGGACTATAGAAGGATAATATAATCTTAGCTTCCAAAATTTTCATCTTATCTTCACAGTTCTTGGCTACTGAGTCAGCCTGTTTTCTCATGTGAACAAATCAAACCTTGGCAGGGAAATAGGAATTACTAAATATTAGACTCAAAATGCTAAGGGGTTTTAAACTGTGTGAAACAGCAGTTATGATACACACATTTATTTTTTAGGAACTCTTTAATGTTCTGTTTTGATAACCTGGAGCCAAGATGGACATAACATCAGTAAGGGAAGAACATTTTCATAACTAAATGCACTGTGTATATTAAAATTACAAAACCATTTTATTAAGTACATGTTTTTTTATACATGTAGTTGCAAATGAAAGGCATCAATTCTACAAAACTAGAGTATGTGATCATGCAACAACTTTGAAGGCAATGAATCTTTTCATTAAAATTTCTATTAGCAATATTATTACTAGCAACCACACAAACAATTATGTAATTTATTAACAAGTCAATAAACAGATAACCTAAAGGCTGTGTAACTATGAAACTCTTCAGTTCCCAAGTTGTTTCATGTCTCTAAGGATTAATCTTGAAATAACTGTTCAAGTTAACTGACAGCTATATCAGCCATAATCTGTTGCATTTCCAACACATTTCACACTAGCAACCATTGAATGCAAGATTAAAATTAACGGCATTCACAGCATACCACTGAGGCAAAGTAATTTTTACTCACAAAATGTACCCCTATGCCAGTAAGATGCATGGGTAGTTTACAATAATATTCTTATGAGGACCAGCAATTCTTGATATACTTATTTGGCATGTTAATGCCCATTTACATGACAGAAAATGTTTGGCGAGATCTAGATTTAAATGGTAAACATACCAATTAAAAGGGTTTGGCACAGACAAACTCCATTGTGTAAATGAGTTTTTTTCTCATCCATACTAAGCCCAAATTTAACCCATGCACAGACCCATGGAATGGAATAAGTAGTCCGAGCACAGAAGAAATTTTGACAAGTTTGGCAAAGATGAATTTATCTGTGCCAGGCCACTTCTGGGCATTCCTACCACCAGTTATTATACTGGCACTGTGCCAAAATTTTTCTGTCGTGTAAATGGGTCTTAAGTCCTGGCAGTTAAGTCAAGGCTAATGTAATCCTTCTGCCTACATAGGCAATCAAACAGAGCTCATTTTATAAGGGAGCCAAGACCTAAGTTTCTAAAAACATTGATAATCTGCAAGATCATGGCTTTCACAAAATACACTAGGGGAAATGGTACTTGAAGGGTAATTTTCACCGGGCTCTTTTTTCAATTTGTGAAAAATATTGATAGTGATACCAGAAAATTATACAAAAGTTCTGAGGATTTTAGAAATCCCCTGTAACTAATTAATTTTCACATCACAAATTGAAGATCGTTGCAGTGATTTATCAAAGAGAAAGTTGCTAAGTGTATAAAACTACTTTTGGCGGTTCTTGAGAACACCAAAGAGTTCTTGTTGCAATTGTTTCTGTTTTCCTTGGTCAGCAAGGCTATTCACACTCCTACAAGGTAAAAAAAAAAAATTTAATCTTGAGCTAATTGTTTTGTTACAGTTCCATCAAATCAGGAGATTACTCCCTTGGTTCTTTAATCATAATTTCTGTGGTAGTATTTTCCTCCAGCAGGAAGCCGGGCAACCCTGGGACCAAGCTTTTAGCCAGATGGGTATCCAGGCTTCCAGAATTTTTTTCCACAAATTTCATAAAGCCTTGGCTTGAGCTGGCCGTATAATCGTTTTGGATGGCTACTTAAGGATTGTGATGGCCAATTTGCCATTAATTTTGTCCAAGAGAGGTGTCAATATTTCCTGTATACGCCAGAGGGATGGTCCATAACCCTACTTTGGGCACTGCTTCAACCAAAATGCCACAAAATTGCTGTGATAGAGATCCCGTGATCGCAGATTGCTAAAGAAAATATGTACTACTTACCGCAAGGCATTAACTATATCCTTTGTTTTGCCAAAGTATATATCATTCAGAGTATTCCTCATCTTGTTTTCCATGTCCTTCAGAAAAGGCAAACACCAAGAAAAAATGTGTGTAAATAACAATTTGATAGAAAATTAAGCAGTAACAAGACAAAGTTATCAATGCAACAGTACTTACCTCCACCATTCTACCAATGTTGGCAATATGTGGACTAGCATCATTCACTGAACTGTCCTGCTCAACCTGAAACCCCAAATACTCCACGTCACATTTAACTATCTTTTATTTCAGAAAGCTAGCGCAGCTAATTGATTTGTTTTCTGGAATATACTCGTAACAAGCCTAAGGGACAGTAGAATTGCATCATTAAACCATGTGCATGTAGTAAATATTTTTTTACACCAAGTGCAAATGACAACCCTATTGGTTGATTAGTCTCTCAAATATTTGGTCTCTTCCTCTCTTTTCCTTCAACAATGTTGTGTCCATTGTTAATACCACCTTGGAAGTGTGCAGCAAGTGAGAAATTTTGCATCTTCAAGGCACAGGCTGCTATTACAATGTAACAAAACCAATTTCCATCTTATTTGATAAAAATGATATCTTGAAAAGGTTATTAATTTTGCACATTGCTTAAACATATCACATACCTGTCTTGTCAAGCTTCCTCCTAAATTCATTATACCTGATCCAGCCCTGTTTGTCTATAAACACAAATGAAGCAAAAATTTAGGCATTCTAATAAGGTGAACACTTTTTTTTCTGTCTTTACATTAGAAATCAATGCCTGGGTACTGATGAAAAGAGACAATGTACATGCAGCTTTGATGGGTAAGGACTGAAAATGCACCTCCAAAGTACCAGATATAAAATTAATGGCAATTCCTGGGACAAACAAACTTCTACTAAGAGTTAGTTCTGTTATACCTGAAGCCAAAGCATGGCAGTTGATGTGAGCTTATAATGAGCTTGTCGGCCACTGCTCTTCTCCTGAAACAGTATAATACAATCCAGTTTTACGATATACCCACATGACGCCTTTGAAATGAAGTAATCCCTGTTCATCTAAACTAAAAGCCAAAACACCTGTGTAATCCAATAAAGTCATCATCATGATTATTGTTATTATTATTACCTGAACCTCCACAACATGAATGGAATCCCAGCAACCTCTGATCTTTGTAGAACCATCCCCAGCTGAAATTATGGAATAGGAAGACACATTTTACTTACTCAAAATAATGTCCATTTTATTTTGAATCATCATATGGGCTCACCAAAAGTACAGTGCAAACCCTAGTATAATTTCCTACGAGACCAAAATACAGTCCAAGTTAAAATGCACTTCAAACCTTTCTTGATCAAAATAACACCAGCAAATCCATGATCTAAATCCCAGAGGTAAACTGATGACACTCCACCCTCATAATACCTTTAAACAGACACATATCACATTTGTTAGTAACACAATTTATGGAAATTTCCATTTGAACTTAGCAAATTTCAATTCACCCTATTGAGCTACTTAAAGGACTTACATTTCTCTGTACTGATCAAAGGCGGAGTTAGCCTCCATCTCAAGTTTCCTTAACCTATCAGAGGGCACTGCACCATCATCCAAAGGAGGGTCATAAGAATTACTCCATGGTGATCTAAATGGACATGAGAATGGGAAAACATTGCTATTAGATTTCACAGAAGAAATAAGCATCCTCAAACTGTGGAAGGGAGTTAAGATGACCTGTAGGATTTTGATTTCCACTAAAATGCATAAATAACAGATTACATCAGGACAGGAAAAACATTTTGAAATCTGGTTGTCCAGTGGGCCAGTACAATTCAGTTTTCAGTTGCCCCCACTAAAATATTAATTGCCCAATAAGTGTGCAATGTTCATTCCTTATCAACTAACAAGACTACTGAGGCTAATTTCACTTGCCAACTGGACCACCAAGCTTCCATTTTCACTTGCTCAAGGGCAAAATTTACTTGCCCTGGGCAATCGGACCTGGGTTTTTTCTTTCCTAGTACATACTGTAAAGTTCCAAAAGCAGCACCCCTTCAATTACTTTTAGTAAATGCAACTTTTCACAACTTTCTGGGGATCACTGCTTTTGTGTAGCTACAAGTGAACGGCAGGCTGATCAGTCTAAAAATGTCCTCAATATATAAAAGAAAAAAGACAACAATGTAGATGAGAAAAAAAATGATGTTTACCAAAACGAATGTCGTTAGCATGTTGCCCAAGTTGTAACCAAGAACCTCTTTGAGCTTGCTACTTTCAGAGGAGTTGTCACTTTTAGTAGTTAATAACATTTCATTTGAGTTGAAAGACAATGGCTCTACTAATATAGAAGCTCACTGCACTATGCATAGATTCCTAGGCCATATATTAGCGTGTTAATACCTGTAGGAATCGCCATCCCTATTGTAATCACAAAGAAGATAATCTTTGCCTGTGGTTTTATCCCTAGCAATCTTAAGTGGTTGATCAACAGATGATAACAAGTCTTCACAAAGACTAGGAACCTGAAAACATCACAGAACACAGTTACCATAAATGTTTATGCAGTAAGGAAAATATCATTACCATAACAAATAGAATATAGGAGCTGCATAAAGTTGATCTCCAGGCTCTAATATAGTCTGACGTCTTTCCAACATACATTGCAGTAAGTGTTACATGTGGGATGGTCTGAACAACATTCAAATTCTAGCAATGCTTTAACAGACATTATAAAGACAACAGAAAGTATCTGTATAAACAAGGTGCCATTATTGAGTGGACTAATTAAGAGAAAAGCCACTGTCCCTAATGACAGGGTGTCCCTAATAAGAGGGTGTCCGTAATAACAAAGTGTCCATAATGACAAGGTGTCCGTAATGAAAAGGTGTCTGCAATGGCAACATGTCTGTCATGAGAAGGTGTCTGTAAAGCAAATGTGTCTGTAATGACAAGATGTCTCCAACCGAGTGTTTAGCTGTACATGAAACTCTTCAAATCTCACAAGAAAGTGCACTATACCATCATCGCCAACACATATTGGGTCTTGAGATCATGAGTTTTCACAATAGGAACTTGTTTAGGGGTGATAGAAACAGTGACACTGCTGGATTTGTATTTAACATTAAATTGACTTGTATTCTTATCATTGCTACTCTGTAAACAATCAGGACCAGTGTGAACTCGGTCACCCAAGGGGGTGTTAATCTACAGTGAAAAGTAGAGTATAGGGAACAGGAAGACAGGAAGGAAGGAAGACTAAAAGTAATTTGAGAAGTCAAAGGTCACTGAACACCAAAAACTATTGTGCATGTAAATGGGAAAGATAAGACAGAGGGCATTCAAATACACTCGAAAAGTATGGCATAAAGCCAGGTTCTCAGCTGTGCCAGAAAATTTCCTATCTATGTGCCTTGCCAATGCAACAAATTTATTTTTTACGGAATGGAAAACTAGTCACAAAATGATTTGTACCTTGCAATCAATACGACAGCGTTGTATCATGACTTATAAATATATTAGTCTTTGATAAATTCCATAACTAAGTACGCCTGAACAAACAAACTACTATTTCCTCCACAAAATAATGTCCCAACAACATCGAACTTACCAAATCAATTAGATCACTAAGGTTCTTCTCTATTTGTTGAGGAGGCAGCCGTCGCATTAAATCTAACGCACAGTCTAGTTGTCTTTCCGTCTGTAGCAACCAAAAACAGGAAAAATGGTTGTATATACGTTTGGACGACATGTTTCGATCAGTCAATGATAAGGACTTTATAGTAATGCATCAAGTGAAGTATTTTCCTCCTGAAAGCAGTCTTACAACAGAAACTCCTGATTCGTTTGCTTAATTGTCCAGAAGAATGAATGATTTCCCAAGCTTGCTATCCCAAATAACGGATACGAGATGAGGCGGGGATCTTTCCAGATTTTTACAACAGAACGAACACAGAAGACAGTTTCGACTGCAACAGAACTGCTCTTTTCTTCCAACAAGAAGCGCATTTAAAATACGACTTACCATTGTAAATGTTAAGTGTATCAAAAGCCTTAAACACTTATTATATATAAAAGAGGTAACAACTTTCGAAGCGGCAAATAAACCCCTAGAACCAGCCGGAAACACCGCTCTCTCCACAAGATGGCCGCCGCTCCTACCACACCAGCAAAATAACCAATCGTACGTCACTTACCAAATATGGCTTATACCAACAAGAGTTCAAGGCTTCCCAAGCGTGCGAAGCAAAACTTTCTGGTAGCCGGCTGGGAAATGAGTTGCAAAAAAATATGTACATACATATCTGCAAACGTTTGAAAGTGTCTGAGAAATTGAAATATCACCCAGATTTTAAAGCCCTATGTCTTGTTTAATTTCTTCTTGTCACGTAGCAACCTGCATGCATGTAACCCCCACACCCTGACGCGAAGGACGGCCACGAGGGCAAGCCATTTTCGCTATTTTTATTTACAATAATTTTGTTCTCCAAAGTGATGCGTTTAGCTCTTTAACTAGTTTTAAAAAAGAAGTCACTCGCATCTACATAAATGGGTCATCTCGATCGATTTCTCTCTATTCAAATCAAAATATATTCAATTTATTATTTATACAAAAATGAAAACTTGTCATCTGTAAGCCAGACATGACCACATAATCACTAATGAGGCACTACTCATTTGAAAGTCAAATTCTCTTTTTAAAGAGGTGATGTAATTCATTATTTTGGTCTATTATTCACAACACGTTTTAAAATCATTCAAAATTTAAAACGCTTTTTAAAACACTACCGGAAACTTTGAAATGGGAGCAGTCAATGAATTTTCGATGGTCACTTGAGTTAAAACTCTGGTTTCAGATATTTCACAGGTATGTTGTCTCAATATTGAGAAAGGCTATAAGAACTGCTAGAGATACTATTTACTGAGAATTATTCAGAACTTCACCTGCTGTATTCAACAAATATTTCTTCGAACGTAACCTTATGGGAGTTTGTGTCGGCGACTTGCAGAACAATTCCTAGGCTCGGACCGTTTCAAGATCCCACTTGTAAAATTAATTCGTTTACTTCGCAATGCTTCCTCAAGTGTCTTTCAATTTCAAGCAAACAAACATTTTTACACTCAGTCTTGTGTGAAACTGAAAAATGTCATTTTAAGCGACGAAAACATCAGTTTAAAATACCGCGTGCTTCGATGTTGTGTAAGAACTTCGATTCATCTGTATTTACGAACTTGTTTGCATGGAATTAACGAAAAAGCTCTAACGAAATTTGAAACTTTTTCCATCCCGGAAGCGGAAAATTGCTCAGTTTATCCTGTAAAATCCCCAAATCAAAACGATGTTTTCTTTATTGCTGTCAACCATTCACCAAATTTGGCGCGAAAATTATCCCAGAAAGTGACTTCTCGCGTGATGAGAACATGCAATGTTTTTGAGAGGGTGCTACTCTTTCGAACACCCTTCGACGTTTCTTTCGGCCTAAAAACAGTGGTTTTGTCTCAGGTGTACTTTTTTCATGTCAGGAATTCGACCATGACTGAACTCAGCCTGAACTGTTTACATGTCGGTGTGACTTCAGCGGGTAAGAATGTTTACCCAGTATGCAACACGTGGGAAGAGTCTGCAAGCAGTGCTGATGATATCACTGCTGAAAATTTTGAAGGTAAAAAACTCTTCAAAATAAATTAGATAGGGTTGATAATACAGCTTTCTATCTAGTTTTAAAGGAGTTTCTTTTAAGAATCTGCTTATTGTAAAATAAAAGTACACGATCACCAGAAATTCGCCTTTAATTTATGTATTCTGTTTGTGACAGCTTCTTTTAATCGAGCCCCCTAAAAGCCAGAACCCCTATCCCCCAAACAAAGAGAAAATGCCGACTTTTTGATCATCAAAATATCGAAATCAGCAATTCCGTTCCCCATCTTGGAGTCACTTACTTGTAACTATATACTTGACTTTATATTTAACATACTTTCTCTCTTGATTGAACGAAAAATTACGACAGTTAGGTCTAAAATATCTCAACGTATTAATTAATTAATTAATTAATATCAACCAGGGGCTGATCCGTGTATCTGATCATCAAATTATCGAAATCAGCAATTCCGTTCCCCATCTTGGAGTCACTTACTTGTAAATATATACTTGACTTTATATCTAACATACTTTCTCTCTTGATTGAACGAAAAATTAAGACAGTTAGGTCTAAACTGTCTCATCGTATTAATTAATTAATTAATTAATTAATATCAACCAGGGGCTGATCCGTGTATCCTGACTGGCTACCGTGAGATGCAACCTGTCGATGAAGGGTGTGGCGGTGAACAAGTGGAATCCCTGGAGGAGGGGTGCGGGGAAGAAGAGCACATCCCGATCGTAGAAAATCACGAACTGAGCTTTATGTATCCAGCAGTACGACGGTTTTCCGTCAACCTACTCGCAATTTTTGAGGGGTAAGAAATTTTGCTTTGCAGGCGCTTTCTACCTTTACCAATAGGCTGATTTAGCAAGAGAACGGGAACGTCAGTTGACGACGGCGCGCGCAGTACAAATACCCAAATATGGTCAGATGACAACTGCAGGGCACGCGGAATAACCTGGATTCTGTTCTAATTTGACCATATTTGGTTGTTTGTTCTGTGCGCGCCGTCGTCAACTGACGTTCCCGTTCTCTTGCTAAATCAGCCTAATGCTTCACTTACGACGTTGTGTTAGAATCCGTGGTGTGTAACCTCTAGTTGCTCGCCCGCGGAAAGGAATGTCACGTGATCGGGTGTAAATTCCAAAGAGATGTGTTGCAGGAAACGTATTTTTTGTAGTCACAGAAAGCCTAATTTGCTCAGAATTTACCGCAAAACGGTTTCCGCTGAGGAGTTTATGCACGATCCTTGATTATTTTCACCGCTGTGATCTATGCCAGCCATGAATTCAATAGAGATGGTGGCCGTAAAAGCGGCTTATAACGGGTGGGTTAGCACGCTTGTGCGGTGTATTTTCGTCTATTATGCCGACCCCGAAATTCATACAGTTTCGTTTCACTTGTCGTCAACCTTAATTGATGTTTTCCATTATTTCAGCACTATTATGGTCTTGTCAATGGAGACTAGAATAACCCTGGAAAAATTTTGCGATGACATGCGAGATATCTTCAAGTTTGGAGGAGACGACGACTTCACCATGAAATGGCTAGATGAAGAAGGTTAGTAACCATCGAAGTGTCTCTCGAAATTATAATTACTTTCCCGTTTCTAAATCAGGATTTATTGATACGCTACCGATCGCATCACTTTAAATTTGCCCTGCACGGCTTCTAATCATTTTATAAAAACATTTACGTGGAATCAAGCTGAGGTTTTCGAAGCTTAATAATAAGCTAAACTCATGTATCTTTGTAAATAAACATTTTCCTTTTACATGCAATCATTTCCGATTCCTCGATGTTGGAGCTCTGAATAAGCTTAACGTCTATTCATGAGCCTAAAAATACGGAGAAACGATATTTCTCAATGGAATTCAGTGATTGAGATTTTTTGCGCGCAATTTAAGTGTAATGTGATGTAAAGAAAACATTTTTAATTAAAGCAGCTTTGCAAATTTGAAAATGATTGATAAGGTACCTCTAAAATGACGTTACATTATGTATATTTTCTCTCAACCAGCTCAACCAACATTTTGTAATTAGCACTGTTAATTCAAATCGAAATACATGTAAGACAAACATACATGTAGAGTTTTTAGAATGTCTTGATTTATTTAATTGATCATGACAAATTCTCACAACAATTACAGTGATAGATGTATTGAGAACTGTAATGAGATTTTGTATGTTGACATCAGGACTTGTTGAATATGCATTGTGTGGTATATTTGTCTGCACCACAATTTTTCTTATCACAAATTAATAAGGCAAAAGTTCTTAAATATAATTGCATATTCAAACAGCTGCATCTGTGTGAAGATTGGCTCTTGGATCATGTCTACACATCTAATGCATTTTGATTTCGGTATTTTCATTGACACATTTTTGCTTATCACCCACACTGATATGAAGGGACTCAGGCCCCGTCCACATGTATCCGGATATTTTTGAATCCGCACCTTTTCCTTTCCAGATTAAAAAATTTCCCTGTCCACACATTGCGTATTCAGATCAAATTCGCCTGTCCACATGCATCTGATGGTATCCAGATTCACTCTAGAGAAACTAGGCCTACACACTGTGCTGCCATGTTGGTTTATTGTTTGGTAAGAGACTGGACACGATTTTGCTACGTTATCAGATTCGAAAATATCCAGATTCACCGTCCACACATTATCGAATTCGTTGCACATTTATTTTTTTTCCACTCTGGAGAGCGGATTCAAAAATATCTGGATTCGCTGCCAAATTCGCCGGATGCGTGTGGATGGAAGCCATATCCAGAAAGAAAATGTTGCAGATTCAAAAATATCTGAATACGTGTGGACGGGGCCTCAGTTTTCAGAGGTCTACACTCTGGACACTCTGGACAGTGTTGTTAAAGGTATACATGTTAGATGAAAAATATGCAGCTCAGGTGCAGTGACCATATACTGTCCTAATTACGTTGCTTGAATTTTCCCGTCTGAAGGTGGACACCCTTTCCTTTTGAACACCTTGTAAACTAACATACAGTTGTATAACATACTGTACATTATACTTTTCTATGTTTTGATTCATGAAACTGTTCCTTGCAAACATGGGCAGGAGCCTCTTAAAATAAACATTCCCTTGGGGTAGGGGTGGGGGGTTTGCCTCCCAAATCCCCATAGTGGCCTGCACCTTCCGGTAGTTTGGCACTCGATTGACTGTCTTTTCAGACAGTGTTTTAATACTCCACGAAAAATGCATTCCAAAGTACGCTCCTGAAATGGTGAGCATTTTCAATCAAATCAGTATGTATACATGATAACACATTCAGTGAAAATCCTTATAATTTAATATTAGTGAAACAAGGTGTTAGTCAAACAATTGAATTGTTGGAGGGATTTTTGAGGTCTGTAGATGAGCAGAAGTTTTCCTGCACCCTTTACTCTAGTACTTCCGACCCTACCCTCCCTTCCCCCACACTCTCACCTTTGGCTAAACCAAAGTATTATACATGTAATGCTATAGTGAAACTGCAACATTACATTGTATAACAGGTGCCCCATCTCCCCCCATCTCCCTCTCCCCCCCCCCCCCCTAACCTCCCTGACTGATATTTTCCAGATTATTGAAATCCATTTGTAAATGTATTTTTGCTAACTTCAGGTGACCCATGCACCATTTCATGTCAAGAAGAACTTGATGAAGCAATAAGATTATATGAGCTAAATAGGGACTCTGAGCTTGTCATTCATTGTAAGTGATAAATTCTGATCTTGGTTAATTTTGATTTGATTGTGTGTTGAAATATGTATTTGCCAACCTCAGTACAGTTGTGATGCTTTCATTTCAGTTAGAAAAGCAGAATATTTGGTCAGAGATATTTCTTCGAGTGAAAGAACACTGTCTGTTATTTTTCTGCAGTGTTTAAAGGAATTCCAGATGAACCAGGCCGACTCTGTGATGGGGAAACAAGTAAGTGACATATGACATATGACAATAAAAAGATAACTTCTTCCACTCTTCCATGAGTTGAGATTAAAGGCTGGTTTTTAGTTGTGACGAAGTCATAGTCAGGGTCTTGATCAAAGGTGCAGAGGGATACATGTACCACCTAGTGAAAATCAAACAAACAGAGTCAGAAGCAGAGTATGAATTCTGCTTATGAGTCAGTTGCTTATGATCCAGTAAAAACTACATGTACATTGTCAGAGTTGGAAGCAGAAGTGGAAGAATAAACCAATCACAATGCTCAATTCCAGACCTTGTGATTGGTTGGTTCTTTTGCTTCTGCTTCCAACTCCAACAATCTAGTTTTCATTGGATCATAAAAGATGAAGTCATGAATGGAATCAGAAGAAATGGAAATGTTCTGATTCTTTGACTTTGATTCCTCTGAGTTATGATTCCAATTTTTGATTTTTACTTGGTCAAATGGGGCCTCCCATTCCGTCGCTAGAGAAAACCAGCCTAAATAGTATCAATCACTCCATGTACATGTGTATGTACTCAAACATTTAAAAGACAGGTCTGTACAAATAAAGTAGAGTTCAGTTACTGTAATAATGTATGGTTACAAGCACGGCTCAGTTTCTCATGTATGGTGTAGAGGCCCCCATGGCATAGCCACCTTAGTTTATATTATGTGGTTGTAAAGAAATTATGTACATGTAACCATTTCATGGAGATCACTGGAAATTCCAAGGGGTAAGGGGGCCCTTGAGGTCAAATAAAGGAAAGTATCAACCTTCACTGGAATTTCCATCTCTTGGCTAGGGATTAATAGTTTTTTCCTGGTTCAGGAAAACTCTTGGTCCCAGAGAAACTGGAATTCAGGTGATCTCTACCTCTAAAATGTGGAATCCTTGGTTTGTATTGAGGTTTTGCATGTTGCATGGCAGGAACAAGAGACTCTTTTTCCTACAAGAAGAAATGCTGCTTCTAATGCAAAACATTTTCATTGTTCCTGCCATGCAACATGGCTGCCGTGCAAAACCTGTATTACAGGTTTGAAAATTTTAGAGCAGACTGAGGAAAAAGTTTGGTGTAAAGGTCTCAAAATAAATCACATTTTTCCTTACTTTGTCTAATTTGTATCACAAAACAAAGGAAAATGAAAATCAAACAGGTTTGAAACCATGATTGAATGAAAAATAAATTCAACCCACAATGTGCATTGTAGCAGTTCATGTTATGATGACTGTACTTTTAAATGTTGAGTGGATGGCAGGTAAAAAATTCAGTGAGGTGTGAACACTGAGGTACCAGTTATTGCTGCATTGACTGTTCAAAGCAATGTTATATGAAATGGTTGCCAAACCTTAGATTGCAAAATGAAGCAAAAATGCGATATGCAAATTCATGAATGGCCAGTTGGAAATATATATACATTGTATGAATAAATTTATAATTTATTTAGTATATTTATAAATTCATGAACATTGGAGTACTAATTTATTATAATTTGGTCTGAGTTAGTTTCTCGTACTGTAAGTTATAATCAATTGATAGCGTATAGTTTAGCAAATTAGAAAATAATTTTGTGCAGTTGCAAAACATATCCTAGTTTCTTTTTCATCACTTTGTACAACATTATTATGCTTGAAGATGCTGTGTAATTTACTAACAGTTGAAAAACGGTAGATCTTTCAGTTTATTTTGCATTTCTATGCAGAAATTTACCAAGTTTGTTTTTGTCTGATAACAACATAACTATAATGATAATTATGTCCTAAATGCACTGTTTTTATGTAAAAAACATGAAACAGAATTTTTGTTGACAGAACAAAGTAGGATTAATGTTTTAATTACTATGCATGTAATTTCTTACTCTGTGTAAATTTGTATTCCTTATCGAAAAAAGCAGGAGTCAGAATTCTAATTTTTACAACTTCCTTTTTCTGTGGAAATACATATTAATTTTAAGTGTAACAGTGTTGTGATTGGGTCGTGGTTCAGTTATTGTGTAAATACCAGCAGGTCCCATTAATTGTTATGTACAAGACTCGTTTATTTAAATATTTAATCGATATCCATAGTTAATGCCAAGAGGAGAAATTCTACTGGTGCTGTATTGAAAATAAAATTAACTACCAGTATTTTATTGTTTACTGTACATCCACAGTCCTGGTGTGGTTTCGAGATTTTTATTCATAGCTCATAAACTCTGCAGGCAACTTAATGTTAGCAGTTAACATCGCCGAGCAGAACGTTACTAAATTGATAGTCATTAAATGAAGAAGATTTTTTCATGAAAATGGCCAGATTTCAGGGTTTGCAGCTGCCATAATATCCTTGGAATTTGCATGTGTGGGTTCAAATGATAGCTGAATGATGTTCAGTTTGTTTGGGACCTGCTGAGTGACGTCAGGTATAAATTTCACAAATCTCCAAGTACTTCAAGGTATTTCCAGTAATTCAAAGTTTTTCATTTGTGGATTACACTGTCAAGTGGTATTAGTTGCTTGATTTGAGATCTGAGATTCAACCAAGCTGAAGCTGTTCATGGAATCAGACATTTGTTCCATTTCTGGCTTGTTTGGAGCATGTATAGAAGAGGAGGCAGAGAAAGGAAGTCACAAGTTTGGCTTCATCCGCCAGGCGTCTGTTCGCTTCTTCCGATCCATCAAACAAGCCCACAGGAATATTTCTGGAAGCTTGAGTTCTGTGCTCTCGCGGCAAAGCACTGAAACTGAAACTTCATGCTCATCGGAAAAATCCAACAATGCCAGTAAAAACAGGTGCCCCCATTCGGTTGCATTTGGTGAAGAATTCAAAGTGTTTAGCATCCCCACTAGCATAGGTAAACTTCTGTGTATAGATGTAGAGTTTTCTCTCAAACATAAATTTATTTTCTTGTTTAATTTTATTTAGTTTGTATCAGTAGTGTGGTATAGCTAAGTCCTATGACTAGTCGGATCAACTTTCCACTGTTACAGTACCCTTGGAACGTACTGGTAATTAAGAGCTTTTAAAGATGGACTTTGTGCTATACTTAGCAGTCTTAATTAATAAGCTTTCCTTGCAGAAACTTAAATCAACTTCCGAGTCAAAACATTGTATATTAACTGTACTTATTGGCAGTTTTTTCATCTAAAGTATTTGAATGAGATTTTAATTCTACATTTAGTACAATCCCCACATAACATCTTGTTTATACAGCTGTAATTTATGAAATTATGGTAAAATTATGGAAATTTTGAAATAAGACATTCAAACAGTTTGGAACAGATCTCTGCAGAAGAAAAATTGTGAGAAAATGTCGAACTTATGATTGTGTTGAGAACCTGGGCAACTTTTTAATGTAATGTTTTTGAGACATTTCATATTCTGGCAGTTTCCATATTTTGAATTAAAAAGGTGCAAAACTTTGATCAAAGAAAGAAAATTAAAGGCAAATATTCTTGCAATGTTAGAATCAAATAGAATCAATAATTATAATCAAAGGGAAATCTAGCTACAACATGGTTTGACTGACTGCAAGTACAGGATAGAATTCAATGCCTGACCGAAAATTACTCTGACTTACTAGCCCTGGCTATCAGGAATGCCTTTATTTGCATGCTGTTACTGCTTGACTGAATAATAAGCCAAGGGCATTGTGATTTTTTCTCAGTAATACACACATTGGTCTTGTTGGTACTATTGTAATTTGGTTTTCATATTCCAAAGAGAAGTTTGTCTCATGTTATGTCTGATAAAGTCCAGATGTCATTTATTAATGATTACCTTTGTCACTTATTCTACTATTGGGTGAAACATTTCTCTGTGCCTGTAAACTTCCATCGTCTTTTTAATACATATTATTCAAAGTTCAGTCCATGTAAGTAATAATCATATGTCAGTCTGATAGACAAAATTGATCAAAAGTTAGACACTTGAATGCGTTTTATTAGATTTTTCCATCAATACTTAATCTATGTAGTTGACAAAAATATTAGAATGACGAAAGAGGTAGCCAGACATCTTTTAAGTTCCACTCTTTCTGTGAGGATGATATTGTGCATTTTGGTCAGTATACTTAAAAAATAACAGATAAAATGTCGATGTTTTTTTACAGGCAATTCATCATGCCAAAAGCTTTAAATTTAATAGTATATCTTTATTTGTACTGTATTATTAAAAATACTTCAGTTGGTAAATTTCCTGAAACATGATGATGGAATTAGGTTAGTCACTAGGTAGTAAAAGTGCAGACACGTGTACATGTACCTTTGTCAGAAATGTGTTAAATCTCTTAGTGAAATTTTCCTTTGTGCTAGAACAGATAGTGGTAAGTTTGACTATTCACACATGATGTAGAATTGTTAAGAAAAGTGATATTTGCTGAGCTTTTCGTCGTGCTTTTTTACTATGCCCTTTTATTAAAATGTTTTTAATTGATAAGTTCTATTTTCAATTCCCAGGAAATATCTACAGACGAGGAGCTAAGAGATGGAGAAAAATTCATATTGTAAACGGTCATTCTTTTGTGGCGAAGAGATTTAGTAGGGTGTGTATCATTCTTAAGGACGTCTTATTTTACAAATAATGCTCTATTGTTTTGTACCTAAGGGATATTTTTGAGCTTGAGAAATATATGATTGACTGTTAGATAAATTTAAAAGTTGTTTTACATAATCTAAATTATCGTAAGATTCTTTTTTTTATATGTGATTCCTTCTTTCAGTTACAAGTTCTTAGTGTCCAATTCTTCTTTAGTTATCCAGAATTGGAGCTATGTACACATGCACAACATAAAATAATATGATTATTAATAGTTATTTGACTGTATTTCTTGCTTTCAGCTTGCAGCTTGTTCATTTTGTTCAGATAGAATATGGGGACTTGGAAGACAGGTATGACAATATCTTCCACATAGTGTGAGGTCATTGCCTAGACAATGCACTGTAACAGTGCACTTAAGAAACAAACAAATTAAAACCCTGCCCTTTTGTTTGCCTCGGGTGTAAAAACTTTGTCTACAGTGTACTCCTTTTGAGTTTTCTTACAATCTGTTACTCTCTGAGTTCTTACTGACCATGGCCAGCATAGTAAAAATATGATGTAGACTGCTTTTTGTCTTCAGACTTTAAGTGAAGACACTGAAACCATGAACACTTTAATGATATTTTTGTGTACATTTTTTTTAGTGACCCAAATGCAGGCTCTTCTTTTAACAAGAGTATTAAATATTAGCTACATTGACCTACAAGTATAATTATTTGTTAACACTGATTAGAATTTATTTTTCTCCACATTGTTTCAATCATGTAGGGTTACAAATGTCTAGAATGCAAGCTGGTTGTACATAAAAAATGTCACAAGTTGATCAAGATTCAGTGTGGACAACAATTAGTGAGTTACTTTCAAGATAGAACTTTGAAACGACTGTAGTTAGTGTGAAATATTTATAAATCATAATCAACGTATGCAATATAAACAGTCTTTAGTTACCAATTGCTATAATTCCAAAAAATTGTCATAAATTACTTGACTGTTCCACTATTTTTAAATTGGTATGGTACTGTGGTACCATGGTAACATGGTACCTTTTGAAAGAACATCTACACTCCCTCGATTATGGGAAACAACAAGGCTAACTTTTAGTTTGGTGGTGGGCTGGACTTCGTAAAATGAAAGCTGCAGCTTTAGTGTGAGCTATTTCCTGTACATGATATATAACTACTTGTTGTCCTGTTTCCTTACGGTTGATCATCAATTTTCTCTCCATTTTTAGCATCCACCTGGACAAACAATTCATTCTTCTCTGCCCCCAATTGGGGCCATTGGTACCAAAATACCCCCAGCAGAGGAGGCACCAGGACCCAAACGAAGTAAGTGCATGGCATCCAACATTCACCATAACATAAATCTATTTGAAGAAAGTATTTAGAATGACTATACATTTGCTTTTTAACATGTCATGATGGCTGCCATGCCAAGCAGGCAATGCAACAAGATGGAAGTTTGAAATTTGGCCATTTTGGCCTACGCACATCATCATCAGAAGTTTGACTTTAACTTAAAAATATATTCTTACGTCCATTTTACTCTTGCCATTTGCTAAATATTCTTGGCACTTACTGACATTACATGACATTGTACAATGTATGTTGTCCTCCTGTTTTTTTTTTTGTTTTTTTTTGAAAACTTCTCAGCCAGTGAACAACATCCCAGTAAACAGAGAACTGTTACAATTGCAATATTTCCTGCAATAGCAAAAGGTTTACAATAGGTTTGTTCAAGTTTTCATTCTTACTTTCTATTTGTTGATTATTAGCAAGAAGTGACAGCCCAGCAACTCGTAAGCGTGGTCTTGTCAGTGTAGACTATTCTCAAGGATCCAAGGCAAAGGAGGCATCGTCTGGAAGCAGTTTCTTAATATCCATGAACGACTTCACTCTTCTAAGAGTCATAGGAAGAGGCAGCTATGCTAAAGTACTGTTGGTGAGTGACACCCATTCCCCAAGCTTAGATTCTCTTTACTTATTACCATACATTTCTATCATCTTATTTCTGAGAATTTCATCAGTGGTGAACCCTTCACTTTGAACCCCACCCCAGCCCAACCCATCCTCTGGTTCTCACATGGCAGAACTGACACTTGATAAGCTTTTTAAGCTTGGTTAATAAAATAATAGCCATTAACTGCTATGTTTCAGGTGGAACTAAAGAAAAATAAAAGAATTTATGCCATGAAAGTCGTCAAGAAAGAGCTCGTTAATGATGACGAGGTTTGTTTACATTGTTCAGTAATAATAGTGTAGAATTGCTGCACAGCACATTAAGTTTCCAATCAAGAACACTTTGTTTATTTATTTATTTGTTTATTTATTATTGATTTATTATTTGCTTTGTAATTTTTCGAGTGCCATGATGTAACTGATGTGTTGTCCTTTCCTCAGGATATTGACTGGGTTCAAACAGAGAAACATGTCTTTGAACAAGCTTCAAATCACCCTTTTCTAGTTGGACTTCATTCATGCTTCCAAACAGCTAGCAGGTACAAGAAAAAATGAAAATGAAATGTAAAATTAAATGTGTCTCTTCTGGAGTGTTGACAAGTTTTGAGGAGCTTTTAAACCATGTTGACATTTCATTAATCATAATTTGTATGTATTCCCCAGGTTGTTTTTTGTGATTGAGTTTGTCAGTGGTGGTGACCTCATGTATCACATGCAAAGACAGCGAAGATTACCTGAAGACCATGCAAGGTAATAATGGATAGACACACCCACGCACCCACCCACCAACCAACCAACAGATAGACAAACAGACAAGAACAGACAGACAGGCAGGTAGAAAGGTAGGCAGGCAGGCAGGCGGGCAGGCAGGCAGGCAGGCAGGCAGGCAGGCTGACAGACAGATAGACAGACAGGAACAGGCAGAAACACAGTTAATAGTTATATGTGTAATTTCTGTGGCTATCGCAAATACACATGGATGTATTTTATTACTTGTGTACATCTTACTAGTATTTAGTGCGCTTGAATTCTACATGACAAGTGTTTTTCGAAAATTTTATCATCAGGTTTTATTCTGCTGAAATATCCTGTGCCCTCAACTTTTTACATGAAAGAGGTAAGTTCTGTACATACTTGTAATTTTAATAAGGCTTGACATCTGATAATAGCAATGATTACTTGACTTGTTCATTGATTAAAAGTTCATAATAAATCTCTTTTATTAGGTGTTATATATCGGGATCTTAAGCTCGACAATGTGCTACTTGATTCTGATGGTCATGTGAAACTAACAGATTATGGAATGTGTAAAGTAAGTGACCTCAGTCTACAGAAGAATGCATGATGTGTAAATTTAAATTATTTTAATTTGTGCCTAAATAAACATTGCAAATAAAGTTATAATCTTACAAGATGCCTTGAAATTCTGTAATTACAGGAAGGTCTCCGTCCTGGCGACACAACAAGCACATTTTGTGGAACACCAAACTACATTGCTCCTGAAATTCTTAGAGGGGAAGATTATGGTATGGTTGGCTTTATTTTTCGATCCCAACAAACAACATAGATTCTTTTATACCTTGAACCGACTCCCCTACTTGTTGAGAACATGGCCAATTGCACAGCAATCTGTGAGGAAAATTAATTAATACCATACTAAAAACAGTGTATTTCAATCTTTTTACTTCTTGCAGGTTACAGCGTAGACTGGTGGGCACTCGGGGTGTTGATGTTTGAAATGTTAGCAGGAAGGTCACCCTTTGATGTTGTCGGGGGTGCAGAAAATCCAGATCAAAATACAGAGGATTATCTCTTTCAAGGTTTGTATTGCCTCATTCTGTTAAAGCAGCTGTGTTACAGTTTATCTTTCAAAACTTTTTCAAGCATGTCTCAATTTAAATATCCATTGTGCCTAGGTTCCTCCCGTTGAATTAAAATGAAATTAAAAATTTCCTGAGGCTGAATTTGAAGAAGTTTAATATTGGGTTTGTCACAAGGGTCAAGTTTGTGTCCTGGTCTAGGCCTAAAGCATTCCCCAAGGTACTTTCTGTAATTTCATTGTACACCACTCTAGTGGCATTCATCACTGATCAAGGTGGGATTCAAGTACTCTGGCTAAATGAGCTTGGCGCAAGAGCACGAGCGAATTAAGTGTATCCTGGGAATTAAATTCCAATACAAATTGAATTGTTCACAAGAGCCCGATGTGCCGAGTGAATGACGTAATATCAATTTGTAATGGCCTTCCCCTTGATGCGAAACTTTTAGTAAATTTAATCAGCCTAATGGCAGTTGTATTTTCTTTTGTCCAGTTATTCTAGAAAAGCCCATAAGAATTCCTAGGTCACTGTCAGTAAAGGCAGCATCAATTCTCAAAGGTTTCCTTAACAAGGTAAAGCATGTTTATCTGTCAGCAGAAAAATGAGGCAACAGTAGCAAGGCATGTTGTGTTAATGGTATGGTCAGCCCTCATAAGTTAAGTACAATGTAGTGTGCAACAGAGCACATGGCCAGTGAACAAGTGACAACTACTGAGCATGTTGTAAGATAGTGGTGTGACACTGACTATTTTTTTTGATGTTTTGTCCAAAACGTTTTGGCTGGTGCTTGAGCCTTCATCAGTAAAAAACTAACGTTAGTACGCGTGATTCAAAAAACAGCACATCGAAAACGCGCTGAGGAAAAGGTTGACCGGCCACAATCTGGCACAGTGTACAAAATCAGTTGCACCAACTGCAGTTTTGTATACTACGGTCAAACTGAACGATCACTGAAAACTCGGATTACAGAACACAAAAGGGCTGTTTCTATGTTCGATCATGACTCCGAGATCTCCTGCCATGTACACGAAAACAACCACAAAATGGATTTTGGAAGTGTCGGAGTTGTTGGACACGAGGCTAACTTTGACCAGCGACTCTTCTTGGAAGCTTGAATGTCAATAAAGGATGCGCAATCTGGAAATGACCACATCGCCATCCCAGAAAGCTAGAAGTCTTTGGCACGCGCATAAGTCTCGCGCTACGTTTTCTTGAAACTTCACGCGGAATTTTTCTCAGCGCGCTTTCGACGTGCTGTTTTTTGAATCACGCGTACTAACGTTAGTTTTTCAACTGATGAAGGCTCAAGCACCAGCCGAAACGTCTTGAACAAAACATCAGGAAAAAAAAAGTCAGTGTCAAACCACTATCTTACAGTGTTAGCTCCTGACTACCACTACTTTATTTTTAAACATACTGAGCATGTTAGAGGAACTAGTCCCAGCTAACCTCTCCCTTCCTCGAGTTAAACATGAATAAATAATTTATTCTCATTTACCCTGCAAATTAAATGAAGAGCCAACAAAACTGTGTATGGAAAATGCTAAATTTGGCCAGATACACCAGTACGCGGTTGAATGTGGCCTAACTGGTATGAAAAAAACTGGAGTCCCAAGCTAAATTAATATCAAACGATGGAGAAAAAGGAAGATGAGGTACTTTTAACAAGATATTTGGACATCAGGTTATGCTATCAAGCTAAATGTACAATCTGCATGGTGATTTGCATCAATAAAATCTTTTCTGTCTTCTTTTCTTTCTTGGTCGTTAGAATCCCATTGAGCGTCTAGGTTGTCATCCTCAGACAGGGTTTGCAGATATAACATCACATGTATTTTTCCGGACAGTTGACTGGGAACAGGTATGCAGAAGATTTTCAAACAGGTTCTGTCAAAAGCGTTTTTGTTGTTGTTGTTGTTGTTGTTGTTTGTTTTTGTTTAGTTTTTTCTTTTTTCCCCGCATGTTGAGAGGATTCAAACCTCGTATTTTAAGGTTTAAGTTCCTGGTAATAATTATCTTAGTCTAATTTCTAAACAATACACAGTTTTGCATATTTGTGAACTTTAATCTCGGAAACTCGAATTGGCATGTTTTCTGGACTCTTTGATTCGGCTCAACTTGACTATTGACTTAACTCAATATTAGAACCTTCGACTTGGCAAGTCCTGCTCTGTGTCACAGAGAGAAATTTAGGCGTTATGTTTAAACCGTTTTTCAATGTACAACATCATTTTGTTTTGTTTTTTTCTGTTAACAGTTGGAAGCACGACAAGTTCCTCCCCCATTCAAGCCAAGGATTGAAGACCAGTACGGACTGGAAAACTTTGATCCGCAGTTTACAAACGAGCCTGTTCAGCTTACTCCTGATGACCCGTAAGTTATAGCAGCTCTTTAATTTCTTCTTCCTGTCAGGCTCTGGCCACCCTCTGTCCCTTCCTTCCCTCCATCCTACACCCTTCCAGCTATCCCTCCCTCTAGCTGTCCCTCTCTTCCTTCCAGTCGTCCCTCCTTCCCTCGGTCAAAGGAAGGGGTGCGTGGAAAAATATCGTAAGTGACATCTGATAGACTGGAAGATTCTCCTAGCAAATTGCTTTCCACTTCCTTCTATTAAAAAAGGAGAATTTAACATGAGATCAAGGGTCACCTTTGGTTTTTTTTCGACACACCCCGTCAAATACTGTCAAATGCAGTTGTTAGTTGTAACAACTCCCTTGCATCACTAATTCACGTTTTTTCCCTCCATGGCAGGAAAATGCTTGAGACCATTGATCAGTCAGAGTTTGAAGGATTTGAATACATTAATCCTCTATTAATGTCCTCAGAAGAGTGTGTATAATGTCTCCTGTTCACGATTGACTACCATTAAACTAGTTTAAATTTTATTATAAAAACCAATGCAGTCATGTTTGACATTACACTAAGAATTTCACGATACAGGTATATCCTACCTGCGACTTTACGTTTGGGTTTGGAAACTGACCGTAATATGATATTGTTAGGGTGTGACCTCTCTTCAGTCGGTAGATAGTTGCAACCTCGTTCCCAGGGTCTTTTTATCTTATCCTGGGGACGAGGTTTAGATAATTGTAGTGCAGTGTCAAAATTAAAATGAACTAGTTTGTAGTGTTAAATAATTTGGTAAGATCTTAAAACAATTCATACTTTCATGGCGACAAAGTTAATGCATAAATAATTTATATGTAGGGTGTTACTTGTTCTCAGATAATATTAATAATATTTTACTTCAGATGGGCTAGCTGCTCTTGATTTTATACAAGCATGAAAACATAAAATGTATTTGTTGGCATTTCTGCTCTTCAACAGAGATTTACTGTTGAAAACGGCTCGAACTTATTGAAACGATTACAATGAATAAGTTTGATTTGATAATAAAAATATCTGGTGTTAAGTGAAATCACTGCTAAATAAAACAGCTCTATATTGCGCTATGAAAGGAACTATGTCAAGAAATCAGTAAGTCATTTTAATGATGTACAAAATTAGCTTTGGGTGGTTAGAAACTTCAAAGTTTCAGATCAATTACCAAAAGGGAAGTAAACAACAAAACGAAAAGGGAACATGGATCGCTAAGAATGAGGGAGATTGAGGATTGGGAAAAACGCTAATTTTTTTTCAAAATTTGCGTAGTCTGCAAATGTAGATCCTTTAAAGATAAAGCTTGTATGTAGTCAATGTTACTTGCACTGTTTGAAATTCACATTGTAGTATATTTAAGCCAGATTCATTCAGGTAGGATTAATCACACCATAAACTACTGTGCCAGAAACGATGGCGACTGGTACATTTGTGTCGTGATTCTTAAAGGAGCTCAGTCGCGGCATTTTGAATTATTTTGCCACGCACTAAAATTGCCTTTAAATTGAAGGAAACCTCAAATTAGTAGATTACTAAGATAGAAAAACACCAAAGAGATAATAATAAACCATAAAGAAACATTGATGGTCAGGGATGGATAAGATTGACACGGATTAAAAAACTACGAACCTTTAGCTTTTAAAGATGCACAAACTGTGGCGTAGCTCCTTAAACTGCAAGAAAATCTAAAAACACTCATGAAAATGCACTGAAAAGATCTAAATCAATCAATCTTTATTGCACCCACTCTTGCGAAGAAAAATTGCAATGTTCAGTGAGAATACTAAAAGTATGAATTGGAGTACTAGCTACCTGGAAAAACCAAAAAGACCTCCAACTCATGACCAATCTTGTGAAAATGTGTCCATTCGATTTTTTTTAAGGATACATACACTTGACTCTGTTATTCGAATGAGGCGTGCCTTTTGTCAGTAGAAAAATATACACCTAACATCTTTTTCCGTACAGTGGATTAAATGTTTTTAGGTTTAGCATTATCAACGGTAGGTAACAACAAAATTGTTTTTACCTCATCAGTCATTACATAAATTTCTAATAAAGTAATAAATTGTTAGGTTTAAACAATCCCAATGCGGCTCATAAGTATGGTTTTGTTAAGTAGGTAGGTAGAATGTTCAAAGGTTTCGAAATTTATACACTGTACTTGGAAATTGCATTATACTATTTTTATGCTCTAACATATTGTAATAAATTCATTTTGGTGGAATGACTGGGTTGTATCTGTTTCTCTCTTTTAACTTGCCTGAACATTGGCATTTGTGATGCCCTGTGAGGGTTTTAGGATTATGGATTAGTAGGAGTTTAGAGAAGGAATATGGACAAGTAGACCATTTTCTCTTGATATGGATTGTTTGCAACCAAATTTAAAGATTACTGGTTATTTGTGTGAGATTTTAAAATTACTACTTATTACCGAGAGTGAGGTCTTTACGGGAAAACCTCAAACTCGTTATCACTCGGTCAATACGGCAAGGTCTCGTAGATGGTGGAGAATACAAATGAATATATGAAAGATCAAATATTTGAACTGCGGAGAAAGATATGAAGACATGATTGATCATCGCAGTTATGCACACAACTTTTAAAAGCAGTTGTGAAATTAAAGCCTGAAAAAAAATCAGGCTTGAACGTCATGGGTTCGAATCCCGTTCACGCCTGAATTTTTTTGAGGCTTGTAATTTCACAACTGCTTAAGTTGTGTGCATAACTGCGATGATCAATCATGTCTTCAAATGAGGATTATTATCGGCCATTATCGCATAGACCGCTTTCTTTATATCAATTTTATTGATTGACTGCGGCCTGGAGCCAGCTTGCAGGCTTCAGCTGTCTACAAACCTAGGCAAACGTCTGAAACAGTTTGCTGGAGCTCTACTATTTGTACTAAAATCTCTTAATTTACTTCAAAAGCAACCCACGAATATGAAGAAATTTTTAAAGAACATCGTATCAGAGCACTTAGCTACCGCCATCTTGAAACGAAGTATGTATGTATGTATGTGTAAGATTCAATCTTGCACAGCGGTGTTATCATGAAGAGAATATTCGTGGTTCATATATGACGCAATTCTCGTAAACAATCAAAATGGCGCTTAGAACGACGCTCAGAACTTTTTTTCACTTTTTTCTGGTATATTCTAATTCTCGGTCTCCGATGAATCTTTGCTTCGTTTTGGAGAAGTATGTTTAAAAAAAGGCTGTATTCTTAAGGTTTCAGGATTGGAATTTGCAAGAAGAGGATAATTTATAACTCTCCCCAACAGACTGTAACTCATAAACTTGTAAGCTTGAATTATTGCTGAGTTGGAGAGGCATCGACGTCCTCAGCCTCAAATGAACTTCACAGTAACCAGGAGGATCTTCCATCAATCACAGGGCCTTAAATTAATCTGTTCCCGAACTTTTCACAGTACATTTCAACGTACAGAACATTTTTCGAGATGTTCCGCAACTTTTCCCCCGTTATGTTGTCCACAGTGCAGCAGAAAGGCTGGTTTAGCACGTCTTTACTGTTCAAGAACAATGAGAACTTCCAGTTTGAAAAGAGCTTGTTCAGATTTAAACGATGCCTTTTCTGAGGCTAACAAAGTGCGCTTTGTCAAGAAGGTAGGAGTGATGAAAACTCGCAAATCTTTGTTAGCAAGCTGTTCTGAGGAAGCCGCTGTTTTTGTACCTTTCTGTATTGCTGACTCTGCTCCCTCAGTACTTTTTACTCTTCGTTCTAATCAGCTGAACAAACACAGAGGAGAGGTCAGGTCAGTGCTTTATTCCCTTAATTTATAAATTAATATTGTAATAAATAAAAAATAAATTACAATGTTTAGAGAGGAAGCTGGTTTTCATGCGGGTCATCTATCCTGGTCAAATTTGAATTTGGAAATGTTGGTTTTGTGGAGGGAGGAAAACCGGAGAACCTGCAGAAACACCCTTGTAGCAAAACAAGAAACTGCAACAAACCTGACCCACATATGGCACTGGGCCGGAATCAAACCTAGGCCACACAGTTGGAGGCAAGCACTCTCACTGCTACAGCAATGCTAAATTTGGTTTCCCTAGGGTGTGCATTTTGACAAGTTTTGCTTCTAACTTTGGGCTTTTCTTGTAAGATTTGTTTGTCTTTATGCACTATTGGGGTGGGAAGGGTGGATGGGTGAATTTCAGCTGACATTGTGTTAATATTTTGTTGAAAGGGTGAGGATTTTGAAAAATCACTTGGGAAGGAATGGCAAATGCACACCTCAACAGCAGAGTAGCTAAATTTTAAATTTGAAACAAGGCCTTATTTAGCATCATTTTTCAGTTTTCCAGGAGGTAAAAAAGATCCGGAAGATAAGAGTGTCATAGAGACAGCGGTCAGAGAAATGGAAGAGGAGATGGGACTGGAAAAAAGCCGTGTGCACATCTGGGCACAGATGCCAGCAATGCCAGATAGGGTAATAACTATAATTCTGTTTTCATTGGTTTGAACCCACAAGTATCAGTAGTTTGTATAGGTTGTTCGTCTGGGTGAGGGTAGTTCTGAAAAGAACCGCTGTAGGTGACTGACATTCCAACAATCTCAGGGAGTAATCTTAAGAGCTGATCAGCTCAAGACAGTTTGAGTAAAGGCAGGAGATCTTAGAGAGCCCTACTAGGCTTTTCAAAGAAGATCCCCAGTCAAAATTAATTACATGTACAGTATTAATATCAATTAATCTCAGTATATTAGTGATGGCTAGTTTCCATTTGGAATCCAAATAACCTTCCATGTAAAGATAGGTAAGGTCTGTATACAAGCCAAATGGCCCATAAGGCCTGAGCTTATCCTAGTCTCCGTAGCATGAAGCGACTAGGAGTATTTCTACTAACCCCTGGATTGGATGCTAGTCCATCGCAGGGTTACACCCAGTGTTAAGTTCATTGCAAATCGCCAGTACCCATTTATACACCTGGGTGGAGAGAGGCACTGTGAGAGTAAAGTGTCTTGCCCAAGAACACAACACAATGTCCCCAGCCAGGGCTCGAACCCAGACTGCTTGATCTGGAGACAAGCACACTAACCACAACGTTACAACGCCCCTCCCAACCTTGCATGTAATTACTAGATTTAAAGGACAAGTATATACAGCCTTGCATGTACTTATCCTTTAAATATAATTATCTTGCAGAATGCAACTTAATTTAACTCTGCTCCTTGCCTTTTAGTTGAATACCAATTTTATCATTCATTTTTCCTTCCATTTCCAACAGCTTGGTAAAGTTGCAATCACTCCTGTCATCGGCTTTATTGGAGAAATTGATGTGAATTCACTTGAGCTGAATCCAGAAGAGGTAAGAATTCAGTAACACTTATTATAATATCTTCGCGGCTTCAGGGACTTAATATGGTTTATACAATGAAATGCTTTTGTGTAGGTAATTGTTGTGTTGATCTGCACTAATTTAAAATCTCTAGTTTGATTCATTTTCGTCAATCAGCACCTCTTGCATTCATAGGCCTAGGAGCATTGTTTGTGTTCTTAATCTATTGCTTCATTTGGCCAACTATACAGTTCACCTTTGAAACGGTGCAGGTGTTGTGTGTCATCAAATGATTTCATCACACAGCAAAGGTCAAGGGTTTCACTGACATTTTCAGCAGTCCTGAGGGCAACTTATTTTCACAGCAGACAAAACTTTTTAAACTGAACCTCATTATAGAAAAACATTTGTCTACATGGTCAAACCAGGTGGGCAAAATCATCCTCACAGCTGGTCAATTTGCCCAGTGCCCGGCCCTTAATGAACCCCTGTAAGGTCTCATCATTTCAGTCGCCCCATTCTAAATGTTGTAAGGAGAATTTTGATCAATCTTGGACATTCAAGGGTTAAATTAACTGCCAGAAAGGTAGATGGAAATTACAAGGCTGATCTTTGACTGACACCTGAAAAATCTTTCAATCATACTTCAAACTGAAAGAAGATTATTCAATTTATCCACTCCAGGTTGCATCAGTCTTCACTCTTTCATTGGATCATCTGTGCAGCTCTGAGAATCAAAGATACACTAAGCACAAACACCTTGGAGTATGCATCATGAAAAGACCTGTGTTTATGAATGGTCCTTATAGAATCTGGGGCCTCACAGCTATAGTTCTCGATTCTGTTATTGCTGTGTTATGTCCAGAATTTTATCAAAAAATGTTTGAAGTTAAAGGGCATGGTTTAGGATAAATTGCCAAATTATTAGTCTTTTAAAAGTATTTTGCGATCTGAAAAACTGTCCAAAACCACTTTTGATACTCCAGAGATTGCAGAGGACAGGGCACCAAGATATCTGGTATTATTTAGGCAAAAGGAGAGAGCATGTGCACTGATAACCACAAAATGATAAGTTCTTCCCACGGAAAACCACAAGTGAGACCCTAAAGCCAATGAGAAACCAAACTCTCATTCTCCTAGGGGACCAGTAATCAAGTGCTGTGCTATGCCATGCAATTGAAAAAGGAAATATTTTGAATTTCAAGTTTCTGCATTCAAGATCATAACAATCTATACGATCATTTACTGTGTGTCATGAGTCCAGGGTGCAGAGAAAACCAATTTTTCGAGCTTGCTTTTTGGGCAAACTGTAATATTTAGTGATGTACTAGTGCAAAAGTCTTGCTAATCCCCCCCCCCCCCCCAAAAAAAAAAATGTTACTAGCCTGATCATTAGTTTATAATGCATAAATGTAATAGAACTGATTCATCATAAATCAACTAGCCCTGAGCTACTGGACTTTCTTTCATGCTGATGATCTGATCACGTGCAAGTCTAACCTAGTTTACTTTCAATTTTTTTTCTACGAGTGGACCAGACTTTCTCTTCACTTATCCCCTTAAATCACAAGATAAATATCAAAATTCTCCTTTCAAAATAGCCTTTTTCAGGTAGTTTTTTTAAAGTTACTCCTTGGAAAATATGTGTTTTAGTCATTTGAGATGTTTTTATGCTATTAGCTACTGATAGTTTTTTGTGACACATAAAATCTTACAAAAACAGCAACAACGTTTCTGAATTACTTTTAGTGTCATGATTTGAGATTTCATATTCCTATCGCATCCTTGCAGGTGGAATCTGTCTTCACACTTTCTCTGGAGCATGTCTGTAATCCGACCAATTGTGGGTATACCAAGTTCACTTCCCAGGCCGTGTTACCATTGTTTCTTAACGGACCTCACAGGATTTGGGGGCTCACTGCGATAATCCTAGAACAAGTCCTACTAGCTTTACTTCCAGAGAATTATCCGCAACAACTATTTAGGCCTGGAAAACAGAAATCACTAGTAGCTAGTAAAAATGAAAAGTCAACCAAGCATGTTTAACATAAGTCAATGAAAAAGAAATTTTCAGTGTTCAAGGTAGATTGATGGAGTTTTTAAATGGCAAGTTATCACAATAATGTGACAATCTTTTTTATGACGAAGTGCAATTACTTTATTTCCAAAAAATATATTTACAAGTTCTGAATTGTATCTAAGTATGTGATGGACTGAGTTCTTACAAATGGCTTTACACAAGCTACAGTGTAGGTAAAACAATTCCATCTGTTGCTTCCACTTTTTCAGTTTTATTCACACTTTTCTTTGAAAACTAATTTGTCTTGGTAATCTTCACTCTGTGACTAATAAATAATTTCCGAGCATCAGATTAGAGTTACTTTATCTCAATATCCATTTAAAAAGAATAAGACAGTTTATTTTTAAGCTGATAAGGATAACTGGATCCTGTTGTTGGTCTTTCCTGGCTTTTTTTTTTTTTTTGTAAAATTCACAATGCTCCCTTTCTCAAGCTAGCATCACTTTATTGAGTGGGAACTGCTATTAGTGGAATATGTTTTGGGCCACCCGTAAGCTTTCAATTCATATAGCTTGCTTCTTAATCACACTAGTTGTCCACTTCTAGTGACATTTCTTTGTAATTGAACAAGCATTTGACTCTGGGATTAAGGGAAATTCCTTAAACCTTCTCACTTGACCTGGGAAAAGCAAGCTTAAATGTAAACATAAATATATTACAGGTCATTAAGAAATATCTTTTTGACAAGAAGATAGTAAATAAACAAATTCAACTTAGTGATGTTTTTGGCGCTGGTTGAAGTTTTTAGGGCCCGGAAATTTGAAGTGAAGTGGAGTTCCCTTTGAGCAGTTCAGTTCCACTGATCAACATTATTCTAAACCATCAGAATTGTTGACTGTGGAAAATCAGGTGGTACGTTATGTGGTACAGCAAGAGTCGGAGGAAATTCTGGAGCACTGTTCATCTGTTTCCCCCGTAAATGGAGATCTTTGTTGACATGATGGGGATGAAAGTGACATGAGAGACTTTTGGGTGGGGCATAGTGCCGGAAAGAAAATGATTCCTTCTGATGAGGATTGTAAGACAACTTGTATGTTGTCATGTTTGTTCCCAGGCTTTCCATAGCTGCTTCTTTCTTCCACTTTTCCTGAAGCTTTTGTAGAAGTCCATAGTTTGTGGGATGTCCTAGAAGAAATATAAAATACTAAAATCAGGCCCCAATTAACTTTGCATGATGATAGTGATCCCCAAGTTCTCCTAACTGGTAGGCTTGATTATCAGCCGCTGATCAGGAAAGGAGCCCACACTCCTTCCTTACAAGACAGGAAGGAACATAGACTGGACTTGAGAGCGTGACAGAAATCAAGCCTACCGTACTGGCTGCTACATATTTCCCCAAAGATAAGTTTATGGCCAGGATAATTTGATCATATTATGTGAAGACCATTTTCTGTAAGGATTATCATGGTAACTCAATTTATTGCTCCCGTGGTCCTGACTTGTCGCCAGTCATCTTCAAACAACAGTGCTAGGCACAGGGTGAGTTGGGAGCACATCACCCCTTGCTCACCTTGCGATGTGCTTTGTGGTGTTGTATGAAGGGACTAGGAACGAGTCAGCTCATGATCTGTAAAAGTGCTTGTGTGAGAGGTGTTGGAGGGGGGGGGGGGGGGGGGTCTGTGCAGCATAATGCTAGAATTTATTGAATGGTGAAGTTTGGGGCATGTATACACATGTCACACAAACCTTGTATAGGATAATCAGATTTTTCCGGTGCCCAGGCCAGCTTCTGCCTGTCCCAGCTCCGTAGCGGTGGCAGCTTAGACTCGGTGATTTCACGCTTGTTGAATTGCTGGTCATACCATGATATTCTGTTGCCTTCATAAGCTTTTTGATGATGAGAAAAAATGAATTCTTTTCCTAATCCCTGAAAGAGCAATCAAAGCTTAAGAATATTATATTAGAATACCGTTATAGTGTTAATGAATTAGGTCAGCGCTTGGACACAACAAATATGACCACTTGTTGATAGCCTAAAGATGGGTGATGACCTGTTTGTCTGGCCTATAGCAATGCAAGGAGTTCAGCTGAATTTTTAAATTGATCCCCATTCTCCAAGACTCAACAGCAGTTATTTTGGGCAAGATAAAGTTGGCATCAATAATCAAAGCTGGTTCTACTTTGTCCTATCCCAACTAACTGTCTCTGGATCTTCAAAGATGATTTATTCCATAACAGAGAAAATAAAATTTGGCTTCTTTTAATTATTGGCTTACATTGTGTTGCTGAAGTGCTTTTCTCCTGGTTGTGACATCAAGAAGAAACTTTCCATAGTTCTTGAAATCTACTCGGTGAGTACTGTCAAAGAAGGAGGAGCCTCGTTCAAACTAGGAAGAAAGAATAAAAGATCAGAAATTGTTCATTTATTGAGGAAACAAATATCAACAATATATTCCAGAGACCATTCAGTGGCATTGATCCCTTGGTAGAAACAAAGATACTTTGCAAGGCACAGTGGCGTACTTGGATGACATTAAAAACTCCAGTTAGCAGACCCCCTGATACAGAAAAAAAATTATTGTTGGGAACAGGGTAGGAGGGGGAGGGGGTTGGCAGATGTCCCATCCAGGGGAGGATAGTAGTATGCCTAGTTTCTTCATGCTGAAGGAAATCCAACAATAAATTGTTAGAGTTCCAATAAAAGTGCCAGGACATGTGAGCCTCTTAGCTCCTGATCCTTGTAGGAGTAAACCAGGCTCTACTACTTTGGCCTAGATGGGATGTTAGTCAATTGTGACACATTTTGAAGCACTCAGATAAACCTAGCCTTTTTTGACAAGTGTTTTATACTTACGAACAAGTATAAAACACACGCTGATAATTTTACTTACTACCTGGTGTGAAAATATCTCCGACATTTCTCAACAAAAGTTTTGAAAAATGATTCGTCTCTTTGTTTTTAAATTGTACATTCATTTTGTAAATTTCCTCTTCTCTATTGTACGATCGTTTTGACAGGGTTTGATTCACAGCTTTGTCACGCAGATCGAAATGAGTGGAAATAATTCAGATGAATGCAGAGAAATTTAGTTTCTCTGTCTTGTGTACGAAAATTAGGAAAATTTATGTATTTCAATTTATTTAAATAGCTAATATGTAAAAGAAAGAAAAACAACAAGTTAAAGTACCTAGTTACTATTAGATAACAGCCACAGCGTGGGAACCGGCTATTTTCCCAAATATATTGTTTACCTTTGCTACAGCTGAAAATACAATGATAAATCAGCGATCGGAGTTTTAAATGCTTGCAACAATAAATGTGAAATTCGAAACCATCTGTGTGTCATTTTGACGGCGCGTTTGCTGAAATAATTAAGAAACCCTCCTTATTAAACCATGGCAATTGAGCATCAAGTGAAAACTTAACTCTAAAACTTTTCAAGGTAAGTTTTAAGGACTAATTATGCACAGCTTGTTGGTTTTCTTTGTGTAAAAGAAATTAAGCATATTACATATCGGCGGAATGTACCGAAAGTGATCACAACCAAACTTTTAACCTACCACTCGTCTCTCTTCGTTCCAATTTCCAATCAAAACATCTGTGTCATACTTTTGTTCTATTCTCCAGCCCGGCTGATTCCATTTCGCATCCGCATGCTCTTCCATTCTTGTTCTCGAAGTTACGGAAAAAGCAATTAGAACTGTAATGAGAAGTATTTGTTTCGTTTCAATGAAAATTGTTGTCATGGACGCAGTGTTGCTAGGCAACACCTCCGCTTACCAATTATAACGATTTTACTTTTCTGACCCAGTTTCCTGAGTTATTACCCGGCCAATATGGTGACTTACGGGCACATGAGAATCAAAATGTAACTTTTCCTCTAAGAGAAGAGAAATAAAATGCTTCTTGGAGATATTGTAAATGGAAAAGAAAAGTCTCACCTCGTTCTTGTCCATGGTGAGTGCTTTGGTCCGCATTTGTTTAAATCGCGCTTCAGAAGACATTAAAAAAAAAACCCGAGATCGGTCTGTAGTGCCTGCACGTTAGAAAGCTCAAGCTTAAGTCTTATGTCTTATCTGTATGCAACTCCTTTGCAGACACCGTAAATCAGAATGGTAAACCTTTATTATGCTGTTTCGTCAAATCACTTCTTGAAAGGTAAAAATTATGATATATTTAAGCCCGTTTTGAAATTTATAATTTCCTCTAACAGTCAAGGTGCACATGCATGTACTGTTACTTCAGTGAACCGGCTCAATTTACTTTGCTTACTCTTCATTATTAATACCCAATTCAGCTGAAAACAGACCAATTAATCTGTTTGAGGATAGTTGTAGTTGTAGTTGTTGTAGTTTTCTTGAGTGCTAATATTTGCATATTATAAATGTAGGCTCAAATTTTGTTGCTTTTCAGCGCTGACGTCATACATGCCATACTGTGGGATATGTCACCTGAACAGTTCATTGGTGCATTTGACTCGCATTTGAGAGAAAGGTTTAGAGTTGTACATTGTGTCTCACTTCTTGTTGACATTTTTAAATTCGACTCTGTCTAACTCTGATAGTGAAAAACAATGTCAGTGGTAAATCACAGTTTCATGCTTAATGTTTACGTATTATCCTTATTATAAATACTCATAGGATTTTCTGCTATGATGGTTTCTCTGATCCTCTTGGATGGGATCTCTCAAGGTAAGAAATTTAATAAGCTTCACTTTTTACAAAATCCTTTAATCACCTCTTTGATTCAACTTAATTATTATGATAATCATTGCAACTATTTTTTTTCTATACAATTTTTTTTTATTTAATCATAGCAACACTTACATGACTCAAACTTGTATTACATGTGATTACTTACAATTTTCTTAGGTCTGAATTTTTAAAGATGTTTAATGCAAAAGTTTTTTTTTTTCCTTTTTTTATGATTTAACAACCTTTTTGCATTATTTCTCTATTTACAGGACGTTAAGTTTATTTTTTAATTATTGTTGCAGCTAGGAACACCCCCCTCCCCTCCCTAATAAAGATCATTGGTCTAATAATCTCACTGTTTCTGTAAATAAAGAAATACTAGCTTTTGCATTACAATGCTGTAAATAAATATAGCCATAAATTTGTGGAAAATTTCTTATTTAACATATTTCCTCCTTTTTGCAGAAATGATTGTGATAACAGTCGTGTCTGTGTTATCCATCAGAACTCTAATGTAGCACAAGTGGTTAAGAGTAACTTGGCAAGTCGTTCCTCCCAAAACAGCAATCCCGGTAAGAATTATGAAGACTTATTTTAGAAAAGTGAAATAGTAAATAATTAAGCAATAGAACACTTTTTCCGTGTTTACATAACCTCATCTAAACACGAGGAGGGTTGGGAGAATTCAAAACAGTTACACAAACCCGAGATGTTGTCGAGGGTTTGCATAACTTTATTTCAATAATTCTCAAATACAGGTGCAAATCTTATACGTCACAGCCGTGTTTATATATACTCTCATCTAAACACACCTGTTGACCAATGAGAGCGCATGTAGTAGCTCAATTATTGTGTAATATAATTTATAAATTAATGAAAGAAATTTATAAGAACAACAGTGACTCTTGTTTTAATGAATGGATTCTGTTTGTATTTTTCTAGGTTATATAACTAAAGCAGCTATTGTGATCAATTCCTTAAGCAGACTGTTGCTATGGAAATCCTCGTCAACAGTGTGCACATTACTCAATCAGCTGTATTCCAATCCTCCTGACTCACAGACAGGTATGTGATATTATTCATGACCATTTAGTGCATAATGTTGAAGTCTTTGAGGCCCATCTGGGCAATGCTTATTTCTGATGTCGTATTCACTTCAGCTGAAGTTCTCGAAATCGCTCTCATAGAATTTGTTTACACTCGCTACACATTAGGCACGCTATATAAACTACAAGTACAGTAGACAGTTTAGAAAGAAAACCTCTAGATTTGAATCAAGAAAATTGATCATGAGTACAAAAAGCATTGACATCATTGCATTGCTAATGGTAACTCTGATCTCAATAAAATACACCACACCCGAAATTTTGGTCTATCCCTAGCAAGAGTGTGGATATCAATCTCCTGTATTTTGTTTTAGTACGTTGTAATTTATATTTAAAGTTGAAAGGTGTCACTATTGAAAAATCCAATCGAGCCACCTTAATTTCCTTCAGAGATAAATAGTTTCAAAGGAAATATTTTCTGATTTAAAATCCTTTTTTTTTTCTTGTCAGGTTATCAAGTTGTTCAGGTTGTTGGTTTGGTGCACACAGATCTTCATGATGATCAGACTTTGAATGCCGTGAATTTCCTAGCTTCATCACTGCTTTGGATGACACAAGACCTTGAGCAAAAAAATTCTGGTAAATACCCAAACTACTATTCTGGCTATAAGTGTAATCAGTGTAAGTTGTAAAAGAGAGAAAGTGTGAATTCATGTGAAGTAATTTACAATTCTTATGCATTTTATCATGCATTATCATAATTACAAGTTTAGTTATAATTTGTTATAGATCCATCAGTTAGTTGGTGTAGAATTCTCCACAAAAGAAAAACAGGAAAAGTGATCAGAAAGGTACTGCAATGGGATAATTAATGACTTCTGTATAAAAACATTGTAGATATAAGGTCAGGGCCATAGCTATGCTGTACATAGTAACAGGCAAACCAAGGCACTTGCCTAAGTGTTTTTTGTGTTGTTGTTGTTGTTTACACTCATCATAAACACCATTAATATCTAGAAAGAGAATTTAACCATAAACATTGCCCGAGTCCTAATTTTCTCATTGACATTGCCTCAGTCATAATTTTCTCATGGACATTACCTCAGTCATAATTTTCTCATGGACATTGCCTTGGTCATAATTTTTTCAAGGACATTGCCTCAGTCAGAACTTTTTCATGGAACTTTTTCATGGCCCTAAAGTTTCCACAGGATTTATGCGTAGTCACCGCAAGGAAGGGTAATTGGAAATCATTTCCAAGTCAAGAGGAAGGGGATTTCAAAAGGCAGATTTCTGCAAAGACACTGACAGAGGTTTATTGGAATTTTCAGAAAGGTGGGGAGGAGGGGGGCATTTTAAAACCAAAATTATACAAATGAAAAGGAATATTTGTAAATATTAACATCAATTGTAAATAATAAATTGTTATTCAAGGTTGAAAGCTTCACCCTTGGCGATAACTATGAACTGACAGAACATGAAGAAAAGGATTGGAATGCTTCCTCTTCTACGGCCCACAGCGAACCACTGGCTGTTCAAGAGGTGAATGCATCACATCATGCTCTCCTGTTTAAAGTGGTTATTTTTTTGTTATGATGGGAGGAACTGTGACCTGATGATGAGTGTGTAGGAATCTTAATGAAGTGATCAGAGTTAGAGACCAGCCCAGGGTCATTGTGTTGTGTCCCTGGGTAAACACTTTATTCTCACAGTGTTTCTCACTAGTCAAGGCCAGGTTGTTTGAAAGCTCGTTGACGCTAACTCAGGATTAAAAGTTAACTGAGGAATTATTTTTTCTTGCATAAAAATGTTTTTCACTGCTTATGTTTTGTGCAGTTTGAGATTATACAAATTAAAAACTGAAGGACAAACAATAATATGAACAGAAAACCTTATCAAAAAGTTACAAAACTGAAATCAAAATTCTCGCTAATCGTGGATCAGCATAATAGGGCTTTGAACAACCCAGCCCAAGAGTATTAAATAAATACCATCAAACTATTTGGCCTTGTCAAAATTTTAAGTTTCATCTGCATGAACTGGTATACCATCCCAGGGAGGAGCAATATTCTTAATCACTGCTACTGAAGCTGGAGTGCAGTTCTCTAACCACTATATGCACCAAATCATGCTAGTCCTCAGTGATTTTCCACCCTAATTTAATCTTTATTTCATACTCTCGTAGGTTGATCCAACTCAAAACCTCACATTCAACCTCAAACTGACAGAAAATGAACGTCAAGCTCGGGCCAACCTGAAACTTCCATACATGTACCATGAAGAGAAGAAAAGCGAGGTGGCAGTAAAATCAGTAGGAGAGGGGAGAGTCTTTTACCAACCTGATGAAGCAGACGACTTTGATGAAGACGATCCCGATGATGATTTAAATATCTAAACATTAATTTTATTGAGAAACTGAAAGGTGTTTGTATTGAAGGAAGAGATTATAAATATATATTAAGCATTAAATACAATTGTGTACTGTAAGTGACTTAACCTCTCATTCTCCCCACATCATGTTTGAATTTCGTGTATTGTATGTTTAGAAATCATAGTTTCCATACAAACCATATGACCATACATTACAAGCATATGAAATTAAGCACCACAATGAAGAATTCTTTAGTGCTTACAGTATATACATTGCACCACTGGTAACAATTAATTTTATACCCTGTGAGCAGTTAGTTTCTCCTATGCTGAACCAACTGCTCGCAGGGTATAAACTTTACCTCTAAACTTATATTTTTGGAACTGTGTTTAACTTTATCCTTTTTTTCTTGGCTTCAAAAGATTTCATTAGGAAGAGGACAACATTTGGCACTTCTGGGGGTAGCGTTTCATGTTTCATTCTTTGTCTAGTTTGATGATTGAAAAAAGTGCTTCTCTTCCTTCACTACCCTTTCTTTTATAGTACATAGCACTTCATGTTTAACTTATTGGTTGAAAACAAGGGCAAACCAGGATATTGTCAGCTATAAGATGCATAATACATGCTGCTGTTATTTATATTCAAGTCCAAGCTTGTACCAGGAGATCTTTTAAAAAACACATTTTTAATTATATTTGACATTAGAAAGTATGTGGATGTTGATGAAAGAAGTAGAACAGTAAGGATGGGTTCCAATTAGTGCGATACTGTCTGTTCACGATGCAAAGAAAGTCCTGTCAGATGACCTGCAGCTAGTGGATTCTGTCTGTGATCTGTGTAAAACGCAGACTGTGGACTGCACACCAGGGTTAAAATGCAGACAGCAGACTGGGGCTAGAATGCAGACTTGTTAACTGATCATGCTACCATTTCGTTCATTGAAGTCTAACTGAAAACAGGCTAACTGACGCTTCATTCGGGCTAACCCTAGTGATATTCAGATTAACCAGTGTGATATTCAGGCTAACCGAAGTGCAGACTTTCCCAGGCTCAAATTAGTTTCAATAACCCTATAAATAAGGTTAGCCCTTGATAATGGCAATAATGCGATTACTCAATAAGTCTGCAGGCTGCATTTTACCCTCAGTTTACATTTTACCAAGGTCTGCAGTCCATAGCCTGCATTTTAAACTGACCGTCCTGTCTGTCACTTGCTCAATAAGCTAGTGAACTTTCTTGAGGAAATTTTTGAGAAAATCAAACTACAGAAGTAAGTTAGTGAGAATGAGTTCTAGGCCAACATATCATAGCTAGAGCTTGCCCAAAGGGCAAGCCTCAAAGGTAAAACCATGTATGCATGGCAATTTTTGTTTCCCAAGGAAGGCTGGAAGATGTCATGTTTTCCGGAATTATCCATACCCACCCCAAGAAAGGTAAGGGTGCAGTATAGATACTTTCTCAAGGCTAAGAAACAACTTCAATTACAGCTTGTCCTATGGAAAAGCCGTTCTCAAATTTTGCTTGTCCAGGGCAAGTCTTCATTTACCTTTTTACTTGGGCTTCTGTAGGAAAGCCCGAGTAAAAAGGCAAATTTCCATAGGAAAGTTTATCCATAGGAAAGCCCAAGTCATAAAATGCAGGGCATTTGTCGTCATCATATTTGGTAAACAAATGGGGGGTCATAGTCCCAGGTGTTCCTAACATAGAGCGTGGAAACGGGGGATGAGAATGTAACCGCTTGCTTTTTCGGTAGTAGCTTGAATTGATAGATGAGAAGGCCCTTCTTTCTTCTGTTACATTTTGTGACCGATTGTCATGATTGTCATATTCAGTTGTCAGCAGAAACGTCTTTGACAGCAGTACTTATCTCAATCTAGGCCCATAGACTTGCAATTCCTGCCCTCTTGTTCCCAGCTGCACCCCACCCACCCCCCTCCACCCCCACATAAAAATTAACATTTATGACATTTTAACTGTACTCATATTTTTATTTTTTAAATCTACGCCAAACTCTTCTACCGCAGCACCTGTAGATTAAGAACAACAGAAAGGTAGGAAAGAAAAACAAAAGCAGAAAAAGTTTTGTATGTAGAGATATACAAACAGTGTATCTCTCAGTGTTTGACACAGACGTCTTTACCTGGTCCACATAGCTTACTTGATCTGGAGTAAGAGAATCACCGATTCCAAGAAGCTCTCGCAACTGACACAAGCTGATAAAACTTACACACCAGTGTAACCAACCTGCTTGAAGAAATCCTTCAATTCTGACAGGAGATATTCCAAGCTGATAAGCCAAAAGACCGACGTATGCATCGTCGGGTCCAATCCTGGTCACATGTCTCGACAAGTCGACCATCTTTGGAATTAAACTCCATGAAATTACATACATAAACCCTTTACAAAACGCTGGGAAATAATCCAAGGATAGCTCTTCCCGGGAAATGTAATGACGATGAGTTTTATCTCTCACAACGCCTCCACTAAATACAACTCCGCCATAAAAAGAAGTTGGATTTTTGCGAACGTTCATCAGCCATTGTGCTAACTTGGGTACATCGACATAGACATCGTCATCCGTCTTCAAAATATAACTGCATCTTATTTTCGATGCCCACTGAAATGCCATTAAGACTTTTGTAACGATAGCTCTATACTGGTCCATGTAATTTCCAATTATCAAGTCGCCATATTTTTGGTATTCCGACATGATGGCGTTGTTCGTTTCGTCTGCCTCCGCTTTTCCCATCATAAACACAACTTTCCAGTGGTGATCGCCAGGCAAACGATTTCTGTCGAAATTTCCCCAAGTTTGACGTATCATGGTCCTCCTATCCGCGTTATTTGGAGAGGTTGAAACGATCACTAAGAAAAATAAAGACTGTTCGGAGTATCCTCGTGGTTCAGCCACGGGTGAAATGATGTCGTAATTACTAGGAAATTTTCTGAGATCAATTCGGTCTAAAGGTTGCGTAAAATGGTCTATGATACTCTTGATAAGTAATGTTAAGAATACTATCACTGCAATGCCCAGTATAAGCCGAAAATACCGACGCCGACGTAGAATTCCAATCATGTGAAGTGAGGTAATCGCCATCTGGTAATCTCTCAAATTGTCTACCTGTAGTGTCAATACCCAGAGGCCGGTTGGCCACGAACCGAACTCTTGTCGATACCAGTCCCCAGACAGGAGATCGTTTTCACGTGACGTCATCACTTTCTAAAGAGCCACTAGTGCGTCACAAGTGGGTTGCGACCACCTCTCAGTTTCAGTTTTAAGTTTTCAGTTTTTTTATTATCGCACACTATTTACAGAGAAAAACAACTTAACGTAAGATGGTTTACAATGATATAGGAAAAATAAATACAGATAGAAATTAACTAAAAGAAACAATATTTAATGGTCTACAGTGACAGGAGCTCATGGTCATGGGCTCCTGACAGTGACCAAAGTAGCCAATGAGCTTTCGAGTTGGTCACTGTCATGTAGATATAAGTTGGCGTTGGCCGCGTGCTAAGTTAATTTAAATTAATATTTGCATTAATATTTAACAGGAGCCCATTACCCGGAGCCTCCATATGAATTGTACCCTTGAGTCAACCCTATCCCGTACCTTTTTATTTTTAGAACTGTGATATCTGCGGGAGTTCTATAACTTCCCGCGAAAACACGCTGACGTCCGCATAACTTCCTTAAAAAATAATAAACTTTCCTCGCTTTCCACCATCATTAAAATACTTTCGTGTCCTCTATGGTTATACGTCACATGCAGGCCACCACAGCTCTCTCATGATTGGCTATTATAAAAACACCCGCGAAAACCTCCGTGGGAGGTGCTTCTAAAAATAAAAAGATACGAGACAGGGTTGAATCAGAGGGTCAGTATGGAAAATGGAAGCTCTGGGTAATGGGCTCCTGTATTTAATTAATATTTAAATTAATATTTACCTCATAAGCTTCTCCTCAGCGACCAGTTTTCCAAAATACCAAAAGTTCCCAAGTCAAATCACTATATTTGGAACCTCTTGAAAGCGAGTACCTCTCGTAAGCTTCAGCTAAAGGTTTGAAATTTTCCTTTGTTTTTAACCTTCCACATTAGTGACCACAGGACAGATAATGGAGCGAAAGATGGATAATAAGGTGTTGTAACATTATCATATTCCTGGCTAGTACAAGAAAGGAAACTTATCAATTGGAAGAACCGGGATTTTTTTCTCGAAGTTGACTTTACGTGAATAAAACCTGACTGTTACCGAAGATCAGGAGCTCTGTATGGGAACAACGTAACCCTGCTCTGCATTGACACTCCTTAAATCCTTTTTCCCTCCGGCAGCATTTTGCACCATTTAGGTAAACTAGTTTAGATTATAAAAGTCAACTATATTCATGAGATTAGAATAAAAACTTCTTTTTCTAACTGAGAGGAGATCTACAGACATGAGGACTATTTGTTTCAATAGAGATTCATTGTCTTTGTTTTTGAGATATAGAATATAGTTGAGAATGTGTTTATTAATATTAATAATGAGAGGAAATCGAACAAGTTTAGCTTTACGTGCCAAGTTACAAGCCTAAGTATTTGTTAACTAAATAGCGTTTGCAAAATTGTAACTGAACTTTTTCTATTGGGGAACTATTCCAGGTATAGAGGCTCCAGGCTTCACTATTATAAGTAAGGGGAAATCATAGTGTCAAATATTTTTGATGCAAGGTTTAGTTTTAAGAGCCAGTGCCCATAATTATGGACCAAACAACGGCACAAGTCGAAAAATCGATTTTGCTCATTTTTTGCCCATAGATTGGCCCTAGCTAGTAAACAAACGGACCATAGTTAGTTTCTGCTAATGCAGCTTTTTTGGGGAGAAATTTGCGAAAAACGATTTTTTTCCGATTAGGCTCAAAATCTACTTCCGGTTTTGCTGAATTTTCCGAATATTTGATTGCTTCGCGCTCCGCAGAACAGCTACTTGAGAATCTTTCAATGGTCTTTACATTCAGCTCAGGTCTTCATGGTATGACTGAGCGAAAAATAAAATAAATCGAGGCTTCGTTTCAGCCTGAAACGAGATCGAACACAAACGGAAAATATTACGATGTGTTTCAAACGAATTATAGCACTAAAATATCGCCATATTTTTCTATGGGCTATAACTTTAAATGCCATAAAAACACTTTATACGGGTTAACTGTACACCCACCTGTTTGAAAATCAAAAAATATCTCTGGGCAAATGGTTTTAAGTCGCCCGCCTTGGCCTGTGCTTCTCATGAATTTTTCCCTGAACCGCCGTGAGAATGTAAACAATTGCGTGACTCTGGCGGTCACCCTGAATACATAATTCGTTTCCAACAAACCGCAGATGGCTATCTTAGAACATTTGGGTGAAAAAAGAAAAACATAATGGACCACTTTTAACTTTTATATTTTGAAAGTCATCGCTTTGGAAATTTCGTTAATTAAAAACGCCAATTAAAAGCCATTTACTCGGAGTTCGGGTGTTACTGCTATGTCGTTTTAGGCTGTCGTTCTTTCTCTGATCATTTTAATTACAAGAACGAGTTCTAGAAAGAAAATCGTTCTAAGTTCATTCGTTAAGCGTAATGAAAAGTTGATATTGTTGGTTTGTAGCCTTACGTGATCTGAAGGAACGCTACAGTGATTAAATTTGTATTTGTTGATTTCGACGGATCGATTTTCGGTTAAACCTTTTTATTTGTGCCAGCACATTTAGTGCTTTTTCTCCTGCTAAAAAGTCGGAAAAAGTAAAGTAAACAAATCCTAAAAGTCATAAATAAGAGGCATCGACAGTGCGAGTGTCTCGGTAAGCTGTTAATTTGAACAATTACTGTGCTGGACGGATTGCTTTCCTGGTTACCCACGTACTATACATAGTTCATTGTGCGCGAATGTTTCTGTTTCAAACAACTGAAATGCTCAGTGCTTTTTCCTTTTTTTCTTCAGTCTTAAAACTTAAGGTTAAAGTTAGGCTAAACCCTAAACTGTTTTGGCGGCCAACCTATTTTTGGCTAATTGCTTAATCAAATTATATATATATTTCATTGAAATTCGCTCCTCGGTGACCGACTTCCGCGAACAAAACAAGATGGATGTTCGCTGTTCATTTAAGACTACAATCCTGGTCAAAAGTGTTGGGACAGTTACGGCAGATGACTTCACAGGCAGCCTCTCTTAAGACCAAAACCGCGCAAGCCCGCCTACCCCCTCCCCCTGTCAATGTTGATAAAAATCTTGAAGAAAAAAAATCCTTGACAATAGCCTCAGAATAGCCTCGTTTCAAGAGTTGTTCGCCTCCTAGAACAGTATTCTCGAACCAAAGAGACGATAAGATAGATATTCACGTCTTATTCCAATAATAGCGATTTTTCAGCAATCGCGTTTGGTTCCAACACAACTGTCTAACCACTTTCTATTGTCCCTTTTTCCTTTTTTCCCACATCCAATCTAGTCTTCAGAATAGCTTCATTTTCATGCAACATTGCTAGGGGAGAGGGGGGGTCAATTGTACTTGCTTCCATTCATCTTTTGTTCTAAAACGTTAAGGACGTAGTTGAAATCGTGGGTTTCAGCGCGCAAAAATGGGAGGTGTCCCAACAACTTATGGCCAGGATTGCAGGTTTACACTAGAGGAAATTGTTCCGGATTCGTGATGAATCCAGAATGTTTTAGTGCCGGATTGATTTTGCCATTTACACAAAAGTGGACGAAACCGAAATAAAACCCCCCCTGGTTTGGTCGTGTCTCCGGAGATTTTGAATCCGGAATTTAAAGTGGGAACTTTGAATCCGAAAACTTTTGAATCCGGAGAGTTTTGTCGTGTGAACGATTTTCTCTCGAATCCAGATATTTTTCCGCCTGTGATCTTTTGAGTTTGCGGTGGAACGAAAATGGCGGATTACATGATCCAGTCGTAGTCGAGTCGTAGGCGCATTGATGGCCATTTGATGGCGGTCGCTGGGTGATTACCTCGTGCTGTTTCAGGTGTAAGTAATCACTTTTATAATGGGTAATGCCATACTCCTCAGAAACCGTGCCCAATTTATACTTTACTGCGCAGATGACGACGATGGCACGATCGAAAACCTCGACGGTTTTCGACCCTAAACCCTAAGTAAATACCTGGAGGAACCTGGCATGATGGACAACAGTACCGTGGTCAGCGAGTTGAAAGAAAACTTCAGACTGTCTCAACCTACCCCTAGCCTTATTTTCGGAGGCATTTTGTTTCTCGTTGTCGAGGCAACAAACTGCTTGTTAACCATTCCATCATGAATGTTCCCGGAGTTATCGTCGTGTATAAACGATTAAGAATCCGAATATCCTTTCACTGTAAACCCCTACTAATCCGAATACTCTAAAATTGATGAATTCGGGAACTCCTTTATTGTAAACCTAGTTCTAGATCGACCACTGTAATGTTTATTTGTCTACCAGTGTTTTGATCTGCAAATTTCAGTTACTTGATCAAACAACCAAAGTAGAAAAGATGGATTTTTTTCCCAGTATGATTGAAACTTAAACGCAATTTCTTCCTCGGCTAATTCAATTCAAGAAATTCCGGGTTTTCTAGCTGAGTTTGAGCATATTGTGTAGGTACAAATTTTCTACACAGCTAGAAGAGCTGAGATGCCGTCACGCAGTTAGTAGTCTATAGAAATTATGGTATTTCCACTTGACTTTATTTGTCAGTCAATGATTCAGTTGCCATAAATCATAGAGGATTGGTTAAGTGTATCTCTGAAACTGCTACTGTGTTGTAAGTTATCAGTGAAATCAATAAAATAAACAAGTGTTAAAATCATTTCCCGGGGTACTGTAGTAACGTTCTTTATCATGGATGTCGTGGGTGTCGCAATGCAAATGAAAAAACATATATATTTATACTAAGTTAAACAAAAAAAACAAAAACAAAAAACAACAAAAAAAACATTTTCCATTATTTTATCCACACAACGTTTCAAAAATTGCTGTCATCGGATTGCTGGAAACGAATATTTTACTCGAGAGTGGCTATCCGCGTCACGCAATTGCTTACATTCCAACGGCGGGTTTTGGGCAAAATCTATGAGAAACACAGGCCAAGGCGGGCGACTTGAAACCATTTGCCCAGAGATATTTTTTGATATCCTAACAGGTGGGTGTATATTTAACCCGTAGAAAGTGTTTTTATGGTATTTAAAGTTATAGCCCATAGAAAAATATGGCGATGCTTTTAAGCAATAATTCTCTTGCGACATACTGTAAAATTTTGCGTTTCAGTTTTACCTCTTTTCGGGCTCAAAACTAACTTTGATTTATTTTATTTTTCGCTCAGTCATACTACCAAGACCTGAACTGAATATAAAATCCATTGAAAGATTCTCAAGTAGTTGTTCTGCGGAGCGCGAAGCAATCAAATATTCGGAAAATTAAGCAAAACCGGAAGTAGATTTTGAGCCCAGTCGGGTCGAAATCGTTTTTGGCGTATTTCTACCAAAGAAAGCTGTATTAGCAGAAACTAACTATGGTCCGTTTCTATTCTTACTAGGACCTATCTATGGACAAAATACAAGCGAAATCAATTTTTCGACCTGTGCCATTGATAGGCGATTTAGGTCCATTTTTATAGGCATTCACTCTTAATCTACTAAAGTCTGTGTGTCTTCGAACACCGTAAAGTGCGTCCATTGCTTTTTCTTTCAAGTGATCAAGTAATAAGGTGAGGTTATCAGCATATAACAGAGAATTAAGTTCTGTACCATTTGATAAAACGAAGGGATCGGACAAAGTGTTTTCAAATGACTAAAAGGTGATTTGTTTAGATATAAGTTAAAAAGCAACGGGCTTAAAATGCAACCTTGGCGTACACCTCTTGAGTATCTAAAGGAGCGAGTTTTACAGTAGCCAATGATTTTCGGAGACTGAAATAGAGGTTGAGTGTAAACTTTTAATCAGGTCATAAAAGTGTCCTCCTTCATTAATTTTAAATAATTTCTTTATATAAGAGGCCTACATGTCAAACTGAATCAAACGCTTTCTTAAAATCCACAGAACAGGCATGAATCTTTTCGTTATGGCATTAAACCTATTAAAAAGTTTCAGATATACAGGCATCATACTTTCGAGGCTCGTTTTGATCATTTCACTTCGTATTCTGTCAGAAAATGTTGATTTCTTATTCTTCAATTTGTTAGCGGCTGCCAGTAGTTAACAGGAATGTAATTAGTAATTATTGACGCCTAAGTCCTCCCACATCCGAAGCCCGGACACGAAGCCATATTTTAAAGTAGCGCGCGCTTTGGCTCAAAAAGCCCGTTCATTCTGCTTCGTTTCCTGATATTTTTATTGTTTAGATTTCAAAACTATTAATATCTCGATCACAAACACGGAAAACAAAAAACAGGTACTAACTATACCAGGAATTCGGAGAAAGAGACCCCTGGCAAGAAAAAAGTCGTCACATCCGTCTAGAAAGTGGCCTTTTTCCCCCGCAAGCAGGAAAAGAAAATTTGAACACAACCGTATGATGTGCGCTCTCTCAATAAGTAAAAAGGCAATATTTTGTAATCATACAGACATTTTCACGTTTTGTTTGGTATTTCGTCTTCTTCCTCGACTTGTCGCATTGTTTCCAAAGAATAAAGGTATTTGTACGGAGAAGACGCACTCTTTCCCTTTCTTTTCTCCCGCCGCTTTTAGCGTTGCTACTCCCCAACAAACAGCTGGGCATCAGCTGCGATAGCCTAAACAGACTTGACGATAGCCCGAATTTCAGCCATCTAGTCCGCGATTTGCTCATTCCCGAAAAGCGAAGGCTAACTTGACCGTAAAATACAAGGATTTTTATACTTTTCGTACCTTTTTGCTCCCTGCCAATGTTTTGCCCTCTCACTGTCGGGCTGCATTGACATTCCATTGGTAAAAACGCCTTCATAGCAGAATTATGCCTTTATAGCAAACGACTTTTAAACTTTGCCAAGAAGTCAAATGCCGAGGCCTGCCTGGTGAATAAACCTCGACTGATTGGAAGTCCATTGTTGGTGGGGTTGTGCCGGCCAGTTAGTTATATGGACGAAATGTGCTGATATTCAGAGATGACCATGTAACATCTGTACTACAAGGTAGGTTAAGTCTGCATACGAGCAAAGTGGCCCATCAGGCCGAAACTTATCCCGGTTCCTGTAGCATGAAGCGACTAGGAATATTTCTATTTCCCCTGGTTGGGATGCTAGTCCATCGTAGGGTTACCCCCAACATTAAATAAGCCGGTACCCATTTATACACCTGGGTGGAGACTGGAGAGAGGCACTGTGAGAGTAAAGTGTCTTGCCCAAGAACGCAACACAATGTCCTCGGCCAGAGCTTGAACCCAGACTGCTTGATCCGGAGTCGAGCGCACTAACCTTACATACATACATACTTACATACACACAACCTTTATTTATACACGATAAAAGACGTCAAAGCTAACAAGCTTGTGGGGTCGTGTACTAATAAGATACATAAAATAACTACAATTAATAGATAAATAATTAATACAGTTAATGGAAAATTAATACAAGAATTAAGTAATTGAGGCCCCTGCGCGGTAAGTTATTGTTTGCGAACTATAATAAGTTTGACGATCAGCGCCTGATCATCAGCATTAGTCCCTCTTACAAAGCCATTCTGTTTTCGGATCCTTACCCTTATTATTACGTAACAGGAATCATAGATTGAAAGTCGAGGTTGTCATAAATACGATTTAAAACCAAGATACGTTATTTCCATACCTGACCTATATAATTTATTACGTATCCACAATTGGGGCAGCGAAATTAAAGTGGACGACACATAAACTGCACGTACTTAGTCAAAACGTAGCTTTTATAGTTTACATATATCCCTGCATGCCTTTGGGTAACCTGGGATCATATATATTTGTTATACCTCCCAACTCAAATACGTTTTCCGATTGGAGGAAATCGTGTCACGTGTCGTAGGTCAAAACTCGCTAACTTTCTAGGGCGAACACAACTCACTAACTCCCTAGGGAAACAACAGCATGAACTTTCGACTCGCACGTGATCAGGTCGTGCTCCTTGAAACCGCGACAAATTTTTGAGCCAGCCGGCGTAAAGCAAACGGTTTCTTCGCCGTTTTTCTCTACTTTTGAGTTGGGACGTATAACAAAACACTTTATGACTGGTCCCGCGGGAAACAGTGAGTTTTGTTTCCCCTCGACCTCAATGTTCCCCTCGGCTTCGCCCCGGGGAATATTGAGGATCTCGGGGAAACAAAACTCACTGTTTCCCGCGGGGCCAGTCATTAAGTGCTTAATACCCTCCCTCATTTCCTGCATGCCATCCCTTTCCAAAACAAAAACAAAACACGCCTGATCACCGGCTACTCGTTGGGGTCTGTGTATCTGGTGTTAGTAAGTTACATAGAAGACATACATACACATACATAAATCTCTTCGTGTCTAAATGGGACATAAGGCCGTAGTAAGTTACATAACCGGCGAATAATGTCTTGCGTAATCTGTTGCGTAATCGGTCGACGCGTCATGATGGAAAAAAGCCTGGAGATTTAACACGGCTGAAGAGTATCGGGGACATAAATGTCATAAAATCACTTATAGTCTAACGCCTGTAATTAATGATAATAGTTTAAAGAATTAGTTGCATGCACTGTTAACGATTCATACTCACGATCCGCGTTCATTGCGCGCGCATTTCATATGACATGTTGAGCCATTTTACACTTATACATTTTTTTCACACATTTAATGAAAATTTTGCATCAATGAGGTCAAAGACCGTGTTGGCCTCAGACAAACTAAATATTGTTTGAGAGAGGTTACAAACGGAGAACTTTTTATAGACTCTTTCCTTATAACGTGCCACGCTTATGACCGGAGTCGTTTTTCAGTTGAGGGGCATAAACTGCACGTGCACTGTCTGCATGGGATCTTTCAAAGAGCAAGAGAGGTGTTGTTCAAACAAGAATTAAAGATAAGCCTGGTCAAAGTAAATAAACAAAATCGGAGAGAAGAACGAACGAAATTGGAATGCTTCGTTGTTCAAACAACTAAATGGTACTTAATTAACTGATGAGCTTAATAAATCCTACAGTCGTAGCTTGTATGTCTTTCAAAGAAGGGTTGGGAACGATCTCTGAGTGGACGAGGAAAAGACAGAAGGCTTTGACGACATGAAGAGTTATTTGTCAATTGCTCTACTGAGCAAGAACCCGTACGAGGAAAAGTCTCTTTGCAAGAAGCTGGACGAAATAGACAAAATGAAAAACAAGATTCTTCGAGAATCTTCAGCGAAAATGTCCAACTTTGCTCTAAAGCATTTGTACATTGCCAAGTACTACGACGCGAAAAACGGGGAGCAATGCCGTCTTCCGCTTAAAGTCGCGCAAAACAGTGTTTGTTCCTTACCACCTCTAACAAAAGCCGACAAACCACAGCAACAACATGGCTTTGACGAAAGCACCTCATTAGCTTGTTTTGATCCGAGAATCGATTGCGCAACATCCAGGCCAAAGTATCACCGAAGCTTGTCAGACAAGTGTCTTCCCCTCTCGCAGAATTTGGCTGAGGAGAAAGGCGTTGCAGAAAGAGAAAACAAGGCCCACAGCATTGAAAGTCAGCCAAGCAATGCTCGCTGGCTAGCCTCAGACCAGCAGTCCAAGCCAAAGTATCGTCGTAGTTTGTCAGAAGTCGTGGCCCCAACAGGTTTCATGCTGGCAGACGAATCAGGTAACGCCCAAAGAAGGTTCCATGCTTGGGACGAAAATGAGAAGCAAGCAAAGTCTTCGTTGGACCGCAATAAAGCCACCATATTAAAACCATTTAGGCCAAGAAGCATTTCCCAGTGTGTTGCTCCCAAATTAGAAGATCTTGCGCAAGAAATAAGCAAAGAAAATGCCGGAACTAGCGCAAAAGATGAAACTGCGCTCGATGGGGAGAAAGGAGGTGAAAATCCAACCCCCGATCGCGAGGCAATTATCAAGAGGAGGAAACAATTTCAAAGGAGGCTGACCGTTGCGACCGAGACACCCTCTGTTAGGAGAGAAGGGATCTGTCGCTGGCAACAGACGGTGAAACTGGTGAAAGACCTGCCAAAAAGCGAACAAGCGGAGATCTTCCGCGGAGCCTGCTTCTTTAGAATGGCTGTACCCGGGTTTAATAGCTCCACACCTGCTAAGCCGGCTAAAAAACCCGCACGGCAACGAAAGATCTCCACGACTGTACCACCCTGCAGACAAGAGCTTACACCCAACTTTACTGCGCTCAAGAAATCATTGAAAACAAGTCGCACACAGTGAGAGAAACTTAGTAAGAAAAACTGAACTTAACAAATCTGGTAACTGTACATTATGTGGTGGTTTAAAGAGATTATTGATTGATCATTGTAAATATAATTTTGAGTTGGTCGATGTAAAATATGAATGCAATGCAAGCTTTTATGGTTCGGAAAACCTTGACAAAACAACCCAGATCAGTGTGTTCGCTGTTTCCTAGCAACGCCTGGAAATTAGCACGTGCCCACCATATTTCTAACCAGCTCAACTTACAATCGTTCAATAACCGGTTTATTGCAGAAATTGCCGGCGCTCCTAATGCTGGGGAAGTCGTAACTTTTGTAGTAGTCCTGGACTGATCAAATTAGAACATAAACGCCAGAAAAATAACACCTCGTGGAGGTTATTCAGAAAGAATTCAATAAGTGCTTAAGTACACAAAAGCCTTTTCGAGCCATACACATGGCTTGTTGAGTAGATGTGAAGTAAGATAGTAACTGAGAGATGAAAGGCCGAAAAACTTTCACTTTGCAAAATCGTGTTTATATGTAAGTATTGCTCAATAGCTCTCAATTCAATGTTCAATGATCTCGACTGTTTGTCGTAAAGTTAGAACCACCTTAATTTTTAGCATGAAAAACAGTACCACGTACTTTACTGTATTGCGCAATAACTTTATGATACACAGTTCAGTACAGTCTCAGTAGAATCGCTATTGTACAGCTGAACAAAGTACTTCTTGACAGTTTTTTTTTGAACTGTTGAAAGCTAACTAAGTGTTGATAATGAGTGGACAGTCTGATTAATGGTCTCGTGCCGGCTGGATGAATGTGACTGCATGCCGATATTAATCGTAAACTTGTTTACATCAAATTCTTAATTTTACGTTGATCTAAAGAGCCGCGGAAATATCACACTGTACAGAAGATGGATTGCAGACAATTCGCAAACAAATACTTTGGGTGTTGTAATATTAATTTTGTACATTTTTGTTGATTTATGCAAATAAAACTTGGCAAACGTACAATTTCGGACTGTCTGCCAAATACTTCTCATGAATGCTTTTTTGAAGTTTTCAAGTACGTCAAACTTAAGAAGCTTTAAAAACACCTCGCCCAATGAAAGGGAAATCTTTGGTCATGACAATGCTAGCACGAAATTTATCGAGCAGAAACAAACATCAACTGGTAAGTGTTTGTAAAATCTAGTTGTTGGGCCACGTTTGTAAGAAACTGCAACAACGCTATTAGTACAAGTATCTATGTGAAGTGGAACGGGAGAAAATTTGTGAGGTTGCCACACCCAGCACTAATTTAACCACGCTCTCTCATTCAACACCCCCACCCCCTCCTCCGCTCTCCTCATCCCCAACTCCACCTCTCGCGGAACTCTGAAGCGAAAGACACAGTTTTGCTCGATGTCTCATTGAGGGTTCAACCTCGTTCCCAGTGCTTTTCACTTAGAGAAAGGAAAAACCACTGGGAACGAGGTTGGTGTAGGGGTCTTTAGGTCTCATTTGTGTTGTCCAGGACAGAGCGCAAAAGTTTTTTCGTTCGATCACAGGCGGCCGAAACTCAAATTATGAGAACGACAAACGTAGGCTTAACGTTTCACGCAAACCGTGACGTACAAAATGTGGCTCTCTCAACTTCACCACAAACCAGATTTGTGAGTCTGTGTTAGGACAGTTATTACTTAGGGGTCGTACAAAGTTTGAGGTACGCTCACATTGGTCTTCGTTAGCAGTCTACTTCCAATCTCCAAGGAGCCTCCCCGCCTCCTTTTAACTCGGCAACTCCCCCCCTCCCCCTCAACGCACTAAGACCATATCATTTCCTGTGATTGACAAGATAATTAATCACAGCTCTACACGGTGTTTTACTGAAGCACAGGGTGTAATGAAAAATTTTCTTAGTTTTTACTCCAACCGAATGGAATAAAACTAAGCATAAGCCCAGAAGTACGCCTTGCGGACCAGTTTTTTTTTTTTGCTTCTCAGAGGACTTCTTTTTAACAAGACAGCATTTTTCGTAATACTACAACTTAGTAAGTTTATTTGCAGTAGGCTTTATACAACCAACATCTAAATATATGCAACTATTCTGTAAAACATTTTGAAATACAAATTAGTGATCATCAAATTAATCTGTCGAACAAGGTTTTGATGTTAATTTTTTTGTATAATATTCTACTGCGAATGTATTACTTCTCATCATAAAATAATCGTATACAATTAAACATCATCTGCTTTAACTAATCAGTGGCTACAGGCTATTATACAAAACGAACTAGTAAATACAATGACCATCTATACATCAATCTATGAATTCTCTTACAACTAGCGATATGCCAGTGCATAGCCAGTACAGTTACCATAAATCCCATCCCCCTTTTCGATGGGCTTATCATGTTTGGGGGACACCATATTGAAGGGGGCAGGGGGGGGGGGGGGTTAATGGAGAGATAATGGGGGAAGGTGCTTGTTTAATTTCTCCAACAAAATACTGATAGGTTATCTGATTGCCATACTTTCTGTGCCTATTTTGATCAATAAAGTGTGCTATGTACAATTCTTTTTGAGTACCAGTACTTGCCAAATAATATTTCCCACAAAGTTTCAAATACAGTATGTGAATTTGTGCCTGGATTAGTGCTGTAAATATTCACCAGGAAAACAGGGGCTTTAATGCAATAAATGAAATCTGGAGTGACCAATAAGTCCTTATGCATCCCATGGCATGACAAGCACTGTTGTGTGTCGAGTGAACAATGAAGTCTTCAATCTTGTGAAAATTGAGCATCTCATAATTTCACTCTTCCAAAATTACGAAATTAAGTTTCATGAAAATTGTGTAATAAATTAACATACATGTGATACTTTCAACTTAAAAGATGTGAATTTGAATTTTAAGTTGTGGCCTTTCAATGAGGAAACCATGCGCTTTTAATCTTTTCACCCTGATTACACTCAACTGCAACTCATGCATGCATATTCCATGGCAGAGAAGTAGAAAGATGCTGTGAGAGTGAAGTGTCAATTTACAGTGACCCTGGACAGCAGTTACTCAGACCGCTTAATGAAAAATCTGAAATCTATTTAGTGACAAATTTGCAATTTCCCTCCTAATGTTATAGAGAAACATTCCTATGTTACAATATCAATGTACATGTAGACATGTCTGGTCTGTATATACTCATTCTATAATCACCTCTTGAAATCCATGTACATTAAGTATGACTACATTTCCAAACACTGAGAAGGGAGTTGAAAGTACCTCTAGTAGCAAGGCGTTTTTGAGGAACCTTGAGGTGTTTGGAAATGTGGTCAAACACTGCCTTGAATGTCTGATATATCTTCTCAATCGAAACTAAAACTAAGGAGAAAACTGAGAAATAAAGTCAAAAAAATCTATGCTAACTGCAATCAGATTATCCAAACACCGTCCGGTCATGATTTTCTTTGTTTAAACTTGATGAGTTTGAGGAAATTATATAGTACTCTGACAGGGCCTAGTTACCTAAGACTAAAAACTGTTTCATTTGCAGTAAGTTTATCATACTATGTGTGACATTTGTATAGTCCGTCCACTACTTCTTTCCTCTCGACTCCGTTGCTGTGGCCCAGTTGTTTGGCCAGGGCCAACGACAATGGACCAATCTTGGTTCAAAGCACACCATTTCCTCCAGTAGAAGAGACATTTTGTCCACCAGCAATACAGGAGAGCAGCATCGAGAATTATTCCAAATCCATTTACCACATAAAATATTACGCATGCTGTTGAGACACACAGTTCAGATGCACTCACAGAGATGGAGAATACATTTAAAAATAGTCCAACGACAAATACAGTAAACCAAATCAACGGCGTAGGCTTGTCCTCTGGCTTGCGCCACTATAATGAAACAAAAACATGATGTTGGTCAGGGAGTGTCTCCTTTTAGTGCTTCTCATAGATGTGGCATTTTTAGGGCAGATTATGCAGCAAAAAGGAGGTCTTATCCATTTGGTGTCTTGAAAAATCTCAAGGGTAGCTGACAGCCCTGTACATTAACGTTTACTACATGGCGATTTTCGCCAGTAACCAGAGCTTACCAGCAGTTTTGATTTGCTAATTTGCAGAACAACATTGTTTAAAATTCCGTACAAATAGGCAACCATGTATTATCAAACTTGTACCCACACTTTGAACAGGCTTTAAAGATGTAAATAACGACTTGCTGTTCGATCAGAAAACAAAATAATAGAAAGCATTACCAATATAAAAAGAGTCATCCAAAGGTATCCCACACCATAACTCATGGCTCCTCATTCTCTTATAATGCAAACCATTTTATCTACCCTTTGCTACTGTTGACTGAATCAAAGATATTAAACAAACTTACCTCGGCATATGGCTTTCCCTTTTTCTTGATATCAACTTTATATCGACATAGTTCACAGGTGTTTTTGACTTCTTTTTTGAACCAGGTTAACAGACAAGATGCATGGACATGCTTTGCAGAGCCAGAACAGTAACAAGGTGTTATGAGGGGTTCTTCACCAGAGGAATGGCATATACGGCAAATGCTCTGGGACTCGGACAGATCAGTATTTTCCTGCTCACTTATTTTGCCCTGCATTATTGTGGCTAAATGCTTCTGCTGAAGGTCTTTCATCATGTTGTATACCCGTTGCTGTCGTTGACGTCTGCCGGCAAGAGTGCTCTGTGGTGCCTGGTCAACAAAGGGAAGTGACAACTTAATGTCTGTCTTAATTATTCTTAACCTTGGCACAAAATTTCAGCGTTAATTTCTAACAAGATAGTGAAATTAAAAAATTGCCATGTCAACGTTTGGTGTGAACTTTCTCAATTCAATAAACCAGTCAAAAAGCGACGATTGGAAGTGTAACTTGTCACATATCATACTAAAAGTTATTAATCAAATAGTACACTTGTGAAATCAAGAAATAATTTCACTTGCATTTTGACAAAATGTGTGTGAAATTATTTCCTAATTTCACTGCTCACCATTTGATTACCTATACTAGTGTTGTTTATTAATTTACCATGCTAGCTTCAACAAAAGGCCTGTTGTATTTTTGGAAATATATAAGCAAGGCAGTGCTTACACAAATGATTCTCTGAAAAAAGTTTCATCATCAGTGTATGATGAGAGCTGTTTTATTTAATATTTAACCCACCCTTGGGCAGGTGATGCCCCCCCCCCCCCCCTGGAGGAGGGACTCCAATATAAAAAGGACGGGGGTGCTCTTCATACCTTTTAGGGGTTAAAATGTGATTTTGGTACCTCTTAGGGTGTTCAGTCTCAAAGGGTCCACAGCGGGAGCTTTTGCAGTACCTTTTAGGGCATTGAGCCAAAAAACATTTGAGAGGAGATATTTGACAATCAACTGATTTTTTGTTATTAAAAAGTGTCAGTCAATGTTAGTATTAGTTTTAGAATTGGTACTTCTTAGGGATATGAAAATTTCAAGCCCCACAAACAGGATCTTGGTACCTCTTACGGTATCTTTCCAAAATTTCCGATGAACCCACCCTTTTTCTATGGGACTCTATATGCTTGTTGTGAAAAAAGTTTGCACTCATTGTCTGTAACTTTACCTTTCCAAGGATGGCTTTGTGCCCGAGTTTACTCATGTACTGTCAGGCTATAGACCCTTTTCATAAATGGCTGCCGATTGTAAATTCTTTAATTTGTAAGTATTCAAATTAGCCTGACTAGCCTTGTTCTTGAGTTGATATTTCAAAAGAGTTTTTATTCCCAAATGGGTTTAGTGACGCTAATTTAAATGCATACAAAAGAATTTTGGCAGCCATTTATGAAAAGGGTCTGTAAAGCATTCATCAACCCAAACACAATTTATCTAAAATTGATCTAAAATTAAAAGTTAATTTCCATTAGATTTTTGCTGAATTCAGTGATTTTGACTGTAAATTATGTATGACTAACCTGTTGATCTTCATTTTCTTGGGAGGATGAAGTTCCAGATTCAGCAATGCATGGCGCCACAACTTGGACTTTGTGGACAGACACAGATGGTGACTGTTTTGTCTCTGATTTGCCAGCACCTTCTTCAGCAGAAGCCATCTTGATAGTTTAAGGCAACCAACCTATTAGACAGTATGTCAGGATATTGTTAGCAAATAAATCACACTACTGATTACAGGAGGATAACTGTCTACAGGTCACAAGGGTCAGAAAACGTCATTCTATTTGCATTTTGCCCCTCCCCACCCCTGTGCAATGTTGACAATTAACACTTTCATCTAACACAAGTTTGCATTTTGACATGTTCCAACTTTGAAAGGGGAAGTGGGAGACTTATTCTGTAGGCACTACGGTTATGATTTCATGTTTTTGCACATTTTCCAAGTGAACACAATTTGTCCATGGTTGTAGGCTGTTTGTCATACTTGTAACTTTAACCATATGACCACTGCTTTTAATTTGTTTACAAAGATCTCCTTAGAAATGCAGGATTACATTTTCAATCTATCAGGAGCCTGTCTTTTTACCTGTATAAACCTTGCTGGAGAATCAACTTGTTCTACAGATTAACGAATGAAAAATTGACCATTCAACCTCAGGCTTTAGAATGTCTCCTTATCTGACCAATCACCATCAGAGTCACTTTATAACATTGCCAGTAAATCTGCATGATCTAATTAAGTTAGTAGCTCAAGCATATAGACACATGTCCACATTTGATCCACAAAATTATGTGGGAGGCAGAATTGCGGCTCTTTCCAGAAAGAAAAGAGAAATTAACATATCACTGTAAATTAAAGCTGCTCACGCTTATTCATGACTTATATTGTTGTGTTATACAAGAACTGGTTCATGCTTTTACCTACGTGTCTGTCAGGTTATGGATACTCTTAGAGGTTTAGAGAGCACTTGAGAAGCTAGGATTAATTTGTTCATCTTGGCTACACCTCAAGCAACTCTTAGGCTTCTATTGTACATGTAGTCTCTCAACTCTCACATGCAGCCATCATGTGCTCTAAAGCATGATTAAGGTCTTAGTTAATTTGTGAAAATATTGGAAAATGATAGACCTCCAGTTTTATGAAAATTGTCTTTTGGCATTAGATTCCCTAGAAGACTTTATTTCACACTTAGCATATTTCCCCTTTATGAAACAGCCAGGCATGACCATAAAAAAACATCTTAATTCACATAGCACTTCACATGGGACTTCACAAACCCTAAAATGTACTTTCCACATACATGTACCAATTTGCAATTATCTGCCACTCTAATGTATTCAGATCTAATTCTTAAGAACAACATATTTTCATCTGAGACAAAAGAGTGGATCTTAACAGACATCCTGAACTTTACCTTTGTTGGTTAGCTTGTAGTTATGTTCTAGCTATAGATGTTAAGATCCAGTTATAACAATCAACACTGACAAAATGGTTCCTAGTATAACGCGGAAATATCTTTAAATTCAATTGCTTTGTAAATTCCAACTCAGGAAAACGATTTTATTTCGTATTTAGCATGCATCTGAACTCTATGGACTTTCAAATCATTGATTGTTGAGAAAAACAAAGAGAAAAATTACTTCGAATTCGATAGAAACGACTGTTAGTCTGTACAGCAATAAAATCTTCGAACACAAGTTCGATCACCAGTCTTCCAATCCATGCACATTCAGTTCATCTACCTAAACATTGAGTTAATTGGCAGGGATAAATACAAAATATGCAAAAAAAAAAAGATCTATAGGGAAAAAAATTATTTAAGGCTATGGTAGTTAATAAGAACGCCAAAAGACTGCCATGTATTATTCTTCGCAAAGGACCGCCAGATATTTTAACTAAGGCGATCGAACTGAAACTGCTAACGACTTCCGCAAAAGAAAGCAATCGTACAAAGAATCAGCTCGCATTTCAAGATCAGACTTAATACTTTGCATCGAAGATCGGTCACAACCTTCCCACGCGAACAGAATTGAATTTCATCTGCTTTAAGCTTTGAGGAAATATTCAGAGGATCTCTGAGGAATACCGAAATTTCATGTCGGGTAAACTACAACATAAATTGGAAAATTTATCATGGAAATGACCGCGATAAAAGAGTAAACAAGAAGAAACAACAACGGACTACCTCAATGAAAAAGAACTCGACAGCTGTGCCAGTGCGAAGAGAACAGTTAGTAAACCATTTCGTTAAACACACGGAGAATTATTCTTACCTTTTACTTACAGCATCATGAGGACGTCACAAGGACTACTTGGCAGAGAAAGCAAAATTTATCGCCAACTGGTCTTTTTCCACATGTCGTGTTAATCGGATATGGAGCCTCTTACAATAAATTCGTACCCAGGCTGATACGGTTTGTGAAAGTGGGCTGAGAATTGGGCCGAGAGGGCTGGATGGGGAGGAAGTTCTTTGAACAGGTACGAAACTTGCACAGTATTGTATTGTCTGAGACCTTCGTTGCACTTTTGATGGTTGTCAAGTTCAACAGTTTTATGCATAACGCTGGAAACCTTACGTCCTGGGCTTACGTGCGTTAGGTTTTGTAGGGTAAGTCTGACAACGTACTTACCCTCCGTCCCAGGCGATTGTCCGAAAGAGGCACAATTTGAGCTCATGAATGAACGAAGGAAAACCTTAAGTTAGCTGTTAGCTGTTCTCTCTGCCATTCAGCAAGCATTAAACAGTGAGTTACAGTGTAATCTGAATGGACGGACAACGAGTAGAACGATTCGCTGAAGGCTCTCAGGAACTGGTGAGTGAGATATCAAGCTTACATTCATCCCATAATCAATTTTATGGTTAATTGTAAGCTTACGTTTTTATTAAACTCTATGAAGCAAGGTGTTCGGGAAATACGTTGATTTCGATGTTAAAATTTAAGTAAGCTATAGTATTAAACCTAGTGTCCTAATCATAATTCAAAGCTGCAACAAATTAAGGAAATACCACTTTCACTATTACAATTAAAGACCTTATCTCCCATGTCCTCTCATGTTAATATACTGGGTTCAAGGATTTGGTCATTCTCGTCCCCATAGCCCTTTTCGCCTCTCTTAGCTGGCATGGTCTCGACACGAGAAATGAAGGGCTCTGGAGACAAAGGATTTTCAGTCCTAGATTCTAGGACTTTTGGTCTTCATGTGATACATGAATTGTATGCAGTTGTAATGTTTGTTATAGTATACACTGTATGGGATTGTCAATGGCAGCCGTTGAGGCAGGATTTGAGGAATTTGTCTCAGACGTTAAGTGGCATGAATTTGGAGAATGTTTTCATCAGTCTAATTGTTTTTCTGACAGGCTTTGGCATTCATTGAGTTTTCAGTTATTGCCCTTTGTTTTTAACTCCTGGTGTGGATCAACTAAATAGTTTATTTTGGTTGTTTCGCTTTTCAATGCCTTGATGTGAGGTCAGACCGTGAAGCTAAACGATTTGCAGTTCAGCTGTCTAATGGCCCTTCAAGAGCACGGCTGGTCACAGCTGTTTCATATTTTCATGGCAGCAATATCCACTCGAACATTTTGACTTCTGTTCCAAGATTTCTTTGTTTTCAAATGGCCAGTCGAAAAAATTTGAATTAATTCAAAAATCCCAGAGCCAATCCCAGAGATTCAATGTCCCCAGAGCCCTTCGTTTCTTGTACCAAGATCACGCCGGCTAAGAGAAGCAAAAAGGGCTATGGGGAGGAGCATGGGATTCGGTAAAAGAATTAACTTACAAATAAGCATCATTTGAGTAGGTAGCACACTCCTTGGTGATGTTGTGACTTACCAGTTTTGACTTCTCTTGTGCCCAGTACACTTCCACGGCAACAAGGCTGGTATCAAGAGTGAAGCTGAATAGATCCTTTGCATGATCTTGTCATGTGACCTTGTCAATCATAATAAATAGTTGTGGTATGAAATGGATGCAGAGCATGATGAAATTGGTAAGGCTGACAGTTCTATATATTTCAAGCCACTGACTAGATGCTTGTTAATGAGTGATTTTACAGTGCTGTCAATGTTTAAAAAATTAACAAGACTTGCATACTGAGAAAAACTGCTGGAAGGTACATGTAAGTTTTGCTATCCAAGATACAAGTCTAAATTTTCAAACTTTGAAACTGCTTTTAAATCTGGCACTTAAACATCAGTGGCTAGCCTCAAAATAGACTATTTGCATGGTGGCATCATTTGACTACAACTACCAGAATCCTTCACTTTTTCTGTTTCTTATGCTACAGTACTTAGGGCGATTGTTATTTAAACCCCAGTGGGGCTTCAAAATAAATAATAAAGAAAAAAACAAAAGGAATTCTGGTAGTTGTAGTCAAATGATGACAACGTGCAAATCTCCTACATTAAAAACCTTTAGTTACTAATTTCATCATGCTTATTCCATTTCTGGCGTGTATTTTTTTGCCACAGCCATTTTTTAAGATCAACAAATTCACATGACCCGGTCATGCAAAGGACCAATTTATGCTACTGTTGATTTTATTTTCATAAACGTTAGGCTGCCAAAGCAGACTTGGTATGGTAGAACAGAGTACTTAATATATATACATGTATTATGTTATAAAATAACTGATCTACTATGTGCATTCTCATTGGTCAATAGGTGTGTTTAGGTGAGAGTATGTAAACACAGTTGTGACGTTTTAGATTCGCGCGTATTTTTGAGAATTATTTTATAAAAGCAATAGAGCACTTTTTCTGTGCTTACATAGCCTCATCTAAACTCTTGGGGGGCTGGGAGAATTCTTGAAAGTTAATATCAATGATTAATCTGTAAATTCTCCCAACCCTCCTCATGTCTAGATGAGGTTATGTAAGCACGGATGAAGTGCTCTATTGCTTCAGGGGAGCACAGGCATGTGATTCTGTTTCACACAGAGACTATTTTCTGATTCACAACACTTTTGTCATTGGTCATATGGTTACATTTTTCTCCTTAATCAAGCTATCCATTTATTTCTCATCAGTTCGGCACTGACCACTTAACTAATACTTTTTGTCTGGCAGATGGAACTTCATGCCGAGGGATATTCTCATGCAAAATCTAAACTTCCAAGTAAAGACTATGAGGTACCAGCTAAACCTATTTTAATTTAAGGCACTTGCAATTCCTGAAGGTATGCAGTGCCCAACCTTTTCATTTTACTTATTTTTCTTAACGAATAAATTTACTTTAAATTCACTGTTAGTTCAAGGTTTTGTTTTTGTTTTTAGATTTGTGTCTTTTTTGCCCTTTCTTTAACAGAGCCTTGATTATGATGTTTGCTACAACAAACCTTTTTCACAGATGCTTGCATCCAGAGATAAAAAGGTACAGCCACCCTTTCCTACGCAGAGGCTCAAAGGAATTTATTTTTGGTGGGGAGAATCCACTGAATGATATGAGTGCAGGTCTGCACAGGGTTACGTGAAAGGTGATGGCAGAAGGTGTGGGCTGATCGATCCATTGGACTTTGCACCTGCACTCACTTCACACAACAGATTTATATAACGAATGCTTGAACATCTGTGCAGGAGAGAGGAACAGCCATGTAAAAAAGTTAAAAGTGTTTGTTTTGTTTGAGAAAATAACAAAAATTTGGTTTCATGTAGTGCTTGTGTTTCAGGCTAAGAATGAGACACCAGTGATTCATTTTAATGAGTGGCAAAATTCAGAGGTGTGCCTTCTATTGCGAGGGTGATTTTTGCTGGTGATGTGGATCACAGTCAGAATCATGCAAAAGTGCTAATTTGGCATGTGAGGAACAAATGTACTTTCAATTGATAAAATATGCTGGTGACTCCACAGAATTGCTCAGTATTTCACTCCTGTGATTGAAACTGAACATCGCAACACATTCATCCAATCAGAATTTGTGAATTTCACATCATGACATTTCAAAATGATGTTTCTTATTATATGTGATAGTCACTCTTGGGACAAGAAGTTGTGAGATGGATAGTAACAGGAGCCATTGGAATATTGACAGGCTTGGTAAGCTGTTCATTTAGTAGTGATCTCTTCATAATTTGTGACAATTACAGTATATTGCACATTGGAGGCAACCAGTCATTGGGTTTGAGTGCATATTTTTTGACAGTGTATAATGATATTGCTGTTTTCTAATGTGTGGCTAGACTAAGTGGCCAGACTAAGCTGCAAGGACGTGAGATAATAAAAATAACAGTACAGCAGTATTTATTTGTTGTCAGAATTCTTTGTGAAATTATTGTTTTCTTTTGATTGCGGTGACCTGTTCCTTGGCATATATGCACACTGACGTACCTAATGGCTTGCATGTTTATACAGATGCTCATTTGCTTTCTGGTTCGCCACTTACTAGAAACGTAATTCGTCCATAAGTGCACATTGAACATTATAAAAAGTAGTTGTGTATAATATTATTCAGCTGAGTTCTTATTTGCAAAAATAACACTTACTAATTTGAACCAAGCTTAATTGAATAATATGCTCATTTGCAGGTTGCTGTTTTTATTGATTACTTTGTGACACTTTTAACCAAGTGGAAATTCGATACCATCCACAAATGTATCTTTTACCAAGTCATAGAACGGGTCATATATTAACAAGTTGTTCAATGTCAAGCAGACAGACTATACGTGTAAGTAGTCTTCAGTACAGGTGTATTTCAGGTATACAAGTGCACATTTTTGTATTAGACCGCCATCTTGGATTTGTTAACTGTGATGAGTTGAGAAAAAAACGATAAAAAACTTTGGAGGGCTGGGGTGAGGGAAAATTTACAGAGGGAGTAGGTGTGAAAAAATGGACCCCACCCCCTTCTTCCCCTACCCTCTACTAGTTACCATCCAGATGGCGGCATTGAAGACCCACGGTTATTGAGTTTTCTGTTCCAAAATAATGCCTGCACTGCAGTGTACCACCAAATTCGCAGAAGTATTTCTTGACTGTAGTACAAGGTGCTATAGTTAACAAGTGAACTTTAATCACTCATTGTTTAGTTTCCTTTAGCTGTTAAAAATACAGTGGAACCCTGCCTTATGATCACCCTGTTATTACGTTATTACGGGCAATTTATTTATTATTCAATTCTGTTCTGTGCAGCCTATGTGTATCCTTAACTTACCCTTCACTGTGTACTGCAGCTCTTATAGCTTGTACACCTTCAGGTTGTCTAGCAGTGACTCTTCTTATTTTGATGGCAATTAATGGCCTGTTCTGTCTTATAGCTGGAATACTTTGTGCCATTGAGGTATGTACATGTACCTAACAATATATAGGGGAAACAGTTAATGACCTTTTTTTGTCCTATGCTCACAACATGTTGAAAATTTCATCTGTAAACATTATGACCATTGAAAATATTGTCTGCCACTTATTAATCTTGGTTTGGTGGTAATTTTCTCATTTGATTTATTGTTTTGAAAGAAATCACAATTATTACTAAATTTTTTTTTAATTGGAGCTCCTCTTTTCCTGGACAAACCAGTTTCCAATTTCTCATTTTAATCTCCATATATATTATTGTCAATCAAGCATATGTTGCTAATTGTTTTTTGATGTATATAGTATAGTATATTATTATAGCTTTTCCAGTAATTTGAAAATAACTGTCCAGATTAAAGAAATTCTTGAGTTGCTAATTACTGTACTGTACTCTACCTATGACCAATCTCCCAATTTTGCAGTTCCGATAATTTTTCTTGTCAAATTATGTCAATATTAAACAACACTTGGTCCTGTATTAGCTATATATTAATTCTGTTGCAATGAAAACAAAATCTATCGGACAGTATGCTCAGTATTCTCCATGTTTTTCATGCAATTAAGATATTTAGTTTATCACTTTCCTAGCTGGTGGGGAGAACAAGGAATGGATGCCAGAAGGCAAGCCATAAATTATAGATATGAACAATGCTACCTGGACAGCTTACCTCATGAATCAGAGAATTAAAAAAAGCCACTCTAGGGAAATCCACAGATTCAGACTTTTTTATTTCTGATTTGTTTTAGCCTGTGGCAGCTGGAAGTGGAATTCCTGAAATCAAGTGTTACCTGAATGGAGTGAAGGTTAGTTGTTATTCGATAATTACCTAGCTAGCACGTGAATGCAATCATGATGGTACTTTACAGTCCTATCAGGACTGTCATTACTCAGTTGATCATGACCAGAATCTCGACTATAATTTTGAGTTGCTAATCGGCTCTGGTGCAGCAATAATGTTTCTTGACATAGATGTATATTTTAACTTCTCATTTGCCAGCTTCTTATGACAGTCCCAGAGAATTTGAGCATAAGAATGCAGCAAATACTAGGGCTTTCATTAAGGGCCAGTCACCAGGCAAATTGACCAGCTGTGAGGATGATTTTGCCTGTCTGGTCTCAGACAATCGAGAGGAAAGTTTTTCTTATAAAGAAGTTCAGTTTAAAAAGTTTTGCCCTGAATGAAATCCTTGAATTACAAGTACATCCAGGAAAAATGCTCGTTAAACATAATGTGCATAATAAATTAATGTTTACCCTTTCTCAGAATGGACCAATTTGAAATTCTGTACTGTTGTATTTCTGCTCAGTGTCATTCTGGCATACTGTATACTTCTGAGACCAAGTGAGGTTCTTAATACCAGTACACAAAATGTTTGGATTGCAGGTTCCTCATGTGGTGCGACTTAAAACCCTAATATGTAAAGCAGTTGGTGTGTTGTTTAGTGTTGCTGGAGGTAAGGAGACCAAAAACATTACTTTTGTCATTAACAGATAGGTGGCTTTCTACTGAGGACATATTCCTAATACTGCACACTTCTGTGTATAATTATAATTAGATGAAAGGATGAGGACAAAAGTGTTACATGTATGCAAACCTGCTAATCCTGAAGCGATGGCTCAGACCCTCTGTGTTTTATTTCGGAAATTAGAAATTAAAATGAATTCATACCATATTTTCACCACATCTTCCTGACTGTTATGTTACTGCTATGTTTTGCATCATTCAGGTTTATTTGTCGGGAAAGAAGGACCAATGATCCACAGTGGTGCAATTATAGGTGCTGGAGTACCCCAGGTAGTAAAGTAACTTTAAAAATTTAATTATTTCTAAATTAGTAGGATCTTACAACCATGTGTCTGGTAGATAAATACTGATTGTAACTTATATGTGCGTAATACACAGTTTGTTGTTCTTTTTGTCAATGTTTCATTTATCTATAATTACTTTAAATTATTATTAAATAATCACACAAAATACACTTAAGATGAAATCCACTTTCAATCGCACGATAAAGCATTTCCTTTTTTCTTCCTTAACAGTTTCAAAGTATTGCATTTAGAAAAATCAACTTTGATTTTCCGTACTTCCGAACAGACAGGTAATTCTATTCATTGTTGGTATATTAAAGGAAGTTTTCAAATTAGAGTTGACCTGAGAGCTGAGGGGATTGTGTCCATCAAACGTGTTTCAGCTGTTCCAGCCTCACTAAATAGTCTCCTCAGGTTAATATGCTTAAATCTGTTGGTTAAACTATATTGACGAAAACATTTTAATTAATATATTGTGTATAAAAAGAGCACATGATTTGAGGTTATGGTGAGGTTAAATAGTGCTATAATTTTGTTATTACATGTACATGTATATACGGTGTATACAGCTGACATTCCACATAACAAGAATCTTGATTTTAAATGTGTAAGTTTTGAAATAACAGCAGAATGGATCTCAATTTAATTTTTTTTTCTTTCAAATCACATCAGAGAGAAAAGAGATTTTGTGTCGGGAGGTGCAGCTGCTGGAGTAGCAGGTACTGTTATTAGCCATTATAGTAATAATTTATCTTACTAGAAATCTATGTTGTTAGATTATGAATTAAAATAGTGATGACAAAGATTCTATTATTTCAAATGTAATACATTAAATATTCATTTTTTAATTCCAGCGGCTTTTGGGGCTCCCATAGGAGGGGTGTTATTTAGCTTGGAGGAAGGAAGCTCATTTTGGAACCAAGCACTCACATGGAGAAGTGTAAGATTACTTTTATTTCCAGTAGAACATATTGTAACAATGTTCGGAAATCAATCCTCCATGATTTGTCACTAAAACTTAAAGCAAAGTAAACAGGCCTATAAGTACACAATCTACATTTTGACTTTGATTTTTATGCTTGTATCATAGTTTTGTACTGACTTTGTAATGAGCAAGCTGACTAATGACACAGGCCCACATTGGAGCTTATAAATTACGGTTTAGCAGAAAGTTTATAGAAATGAATATGTTCATTTGTTAGTCTCCCTTTGGATAGGATGCTAGTTCATCACAGGTTGTCTCCTAGCATTTTTTTTAGTTTTCTTTTCTTTTATCCAACTGGGGAAAAACACTGTGAGAGGTAATATATCAGACATGAAAGACTGTGTTTGACCACATTCAAAACAACGAGAGGAGAGTTGAAAATGCGATGCACAGGGGAGTATTTTTGATGAACTTTGAGGAGTTTGATTTGGTAAAACACTGTCTTGAGTGTTTGATTCATCATCTCAATTGAAACTAAAAGTAAGTAGAAAATGGAGAAATGAACTCACAAAAATCTATGCTAATTAAGATCAGATATCCAAACACTGTCACCGTCATGATTTCGTTTGTCTATTTAAACTTGATGAATTATTAATGAGTTTGAGAATAAAGTATCTTTAGGTATTAGTTCTGGAACCTGGTCTGCCAGATCAAGAGTCCAACACACTTTGTCTCCTACGAACTGGGATTTTAAACATTACAAATTATGCGTAAAATAATGTTTCTTTCTTGATCTCTTTTTCAGTTTTTCTGTTCCATGGCTTCCACATTCACATTGAACTTTTGTTTGACTGGTATTTTTGGTTATGGCTGGGGTTTATTCAATCAGCCTGGCTTGCTCAACTTTGGAGACTTCAGGGTGCATTACCTAATTTTTTTTGACAATTTATGTATAATACTTTAAATTTTGATGTGGTGTATATTTCAAATGATTCCTATTGAGAGAAATGCTGTCATAATGTTCAGAGCAGAAAACAAAAACATGAAGGACTAATTTTCTCTACACATTTTAACCATGATACTGAAGGCGAGGAGACAATAGCAACTGTTTAATGTCTCAATGCAAATGTTTAATCATCTGTGAGCCCCGCATTTCTAAAAGTAAAACAAGCATAAATCACTTTCAGGTATTGATTTTTAAGACACAGGTTTTTGGTCCAGGAACCAACCATTGAATGCAGGACAACCTTCCATGTTCAAAGTAGATGCAAACAAATGGAGTTAAGCTGTAACTATAGTTGAAAATAAGCTGTACTGTGAGTTACTCATCAACTCTGACTGGTAGTTATGTTTTGATTCAAAGTGTAAGGAAGGAACAGAGAAGTGTGATCTGTGGAACCTACAGGATGTTCTGATCTTCATTGCTATGGGCTTTGTTGGTGGTCTTCTTGGAGCCTGGTTCAATGCTTTGAACAAACATGTCACAGTCCATCGCATCTTGCATGTCTATTCACGAGCTAAGCATGTTAGGTAATTTAATAACTTCAATAGTAAGTTAGAGTAGTTTTCAACTGAGTGTTTCAAAGTTATCACTCTGGCCAATCACAAAGGGCACAGACAATCTGGTGTACTGATGGACCAATCAAAACTAAGAGGACATACATGTATCTGACGCAAAGCTTGAGAGTTCGAGTGAGTCACCACTGGTCTTGGTATAATTGTTTCTGATTGGATGAGAAAGTGGCACCTGTGTTTTACACCAAACATTAAGTGTACTATTGTAAAAATGCAAGTGAAAACTACTCTTGACTTTAGTTATACTACGACATAACTAAAAGTTTCTTTTTCCACAGTAAAGACATCGTGGGCATAACACATGACTTGATTCCACTAAAATTAATAATGATTAACTGATATAATGATCTAGGCGTGCTGGCCCATCTTTATTTACTTCAAGAATTCTTGTAACAAACATCAAGAAATTTTGGTAAGATTGATTAATATAAAGTCATAGAATGTCATGTTCCAAATTTTTAAAATATTTTACCTTCAGCTGGTTATATATTGGTTTTTCAAGTCATCAAATCAAACAAACTGTATTCTATGAGGATATATGTAAAATTACAAGTTGTGGATCATTTATTTTCTTGGATGGTTATTTAAAATAGCAGCTCCATAAAGCTGTAGTTGTACTATCCAGTTTTTATTGTCTGTTTTTGCATATTATAGGATTCTTGAAGCTGTTCTGGTTGGTTTTCTCACCACTTCAGTAGCATTCTTTGGTCCAATATACCTTGCACGCTGCAAGACACTTCCTCCTGTAAGTCTAACATCATCTTGATGCTGTATAGAGTGTGACATGAAAGTGGAAAACTCTGAAATTCACCTAGCATTCATGTACTACTTTTGTAAAGTTTGTAAAATCAATACAAAACCAAGAATGGACGGTACGGATAATGGCACTTGTTTTAACTTTATGGAGAAATGATTTTATATGTACATGTACTCTTGACTAGTAATAGACTGTTATAAGTATTTCCTCACATCATTTATAAATACCAGTATGGAGAGATTGTATTCTAAAACCAATTTTATAATTTTTTCTATAAATACAGCCTCATTGTACTAGTTGAATCTGTTTTGCAAAAATGGTAGTATACTAAACAATGTGCTCTAACTTGGTATTAAGACATTATAGTGGAAATCTGTGAGATTCAACTTGCAGTCTTGTTCTCCATACCCTCCTGCTCTAATCTTAGCAAATATTGAAAAAAAAAATCTTTGTGCAATCGGAGATTAAGAGGGGTTATGAAGAATGGAACTGATTACACTAGAGAGATTATTTATATATATAATTATACTCTTGACCAGTAATGGATTGTCACAAAGATTTCCTTTGAAAATTTAACTCTTAGTGAGACACTGTACTTTATAACTACAGTAGTTATTGTTCTTTAGATACAGCCTCATTGTACAAGTTGAGTGTAGTTTACACATTTACAGAACAGTTTTCCTTTCTACAGGGCAGCACTAAGGGGAATGACACCAAGCCTTACTTTTGTCAAGATGGACAGTTCAATGACATGGCCACATTGTTCTTTACCTCTCAGGAGTCAGCAATCAGGCAACTTTTCCATCTTGATGGTAAATGTCTGTGTTGTGATAGCTTGTAACTAGCTTAGATGATACTAGACAGCGGCCTTAATTACTTCCTGCAACAGAACTTTCCTCTAACTTACAATGCAAACTGCTAAAAAATAATTCTTTAAAGAGTAGGTCTTGGTCTGTTATTTAGCTCATCATTTTCTGTGGTTCCTGTAAGTACACAAAATTAATTCTCCACTCCTAGGTTGACCATCTTGGCTAGTATTAATGTTATTTAATATATAACTGCAAAAAATTACTTCAGACTGTCATTGCAATTGCTCAGACCAGGCCAATATACTGTTAAGTTTTATTTTGCACTGCAGTGAAATTAATGCTCACACTTTTGTTATTTTCCCAGTCATATAATAAATGAGTAATCAGATGGAAGCAAATTCTTTCAAATTGCACTTGTCTAAAGGCTCGTGCAATTGTGAGGGAATTTTCAAATATCACTTGTAGTGTTAAGCCTTAATTGTACTCGTATTCATACGATTACCTATACTAACTAAAGGTGGTTATGTTCAGAAGTGAGAATGTAAGTTGGCATAGCACTACATTGCATCATTGTCTGAAATATCCAAGACACTGTAGGACCAGTCACTGACGATTTTAACATCAAGCTGTTGGATAATGTGTAAATTGTCATTTTGACAATAATGCATTTTGACAATAATGCATTGCATGACATACATGTATCCTTCAGTTAGTATCTGTCTGATTACTCATCAGGTGCCTTTAGTCTGACATCCCTGGGGATCTTTTTCATCTGTTTCTACTTCCTGGCCTGCTGGACATATGGTGCCAGTGTTCCTAGTGGTCTGTTTGTTCCTTGCTTGTTGTGTGGTGCAGCTTATGGCCGCTTTATTGGAGAACTTTGCAGGTAATGGCAAAATACTTTCACTGAGCTTTCCAAGTAAACCACTACCTGCCAGGACAAGTTGCGCTTAGATACATGTTTATGTAGTCTAGAGGTACCTTTGCATAGCAAGAGTGCTTTTCTTAAATAACAGTTATCTTTATCTTTATCTTTATTAAAGGTAATTAAGTTGATTGGGCATATACATGACAACAACTGTTAAACCAAAAGAAAAAAAATCTAAACCTATTTAATGAATTTACGAAGTCTGTTAAACACGGGTGGCAATGTAACAACTGTAGCTATCTCTCCTGGAAGGATGATTAATGCATTTTAACACCATGAGCCAGGTCATAATAATGTGATGTGTTTTTCAGGCTGTTGGGATACCAGCACACATATCATGGAACATTTGCACTGATAGGAGCAGCATCATTCTTGGGGGGAGTTGTGCGCATGACAATCAGCTTGACTGTCATCCTAATAGAATCAACCAATGAAATCAGTTATGGCCTGCCAATCATGATAACACTCATGGTATGTATAATCCTGCTTTTTTTATGTACGGTGTACCTACTTTAATTTACAGGTTCTGTAAGTAGCTTACTATGAAACTATATCTGTGCAGTAATGAGTTGACTCTTGTCATTATTTAACTTCCAACCCCCATGCATTTTCTTTGATTATTGTCTGGACTTATCATTATTTCATCTTATTGTGTGGCTGGCTCTTTGAGCGGCAACAATCAAATCCTGCACTGTGATTGGCTACCTGAGCGGGCAGGATAGAGTTATCTTGCCCGCTCAGGACTACCCGCCGTGTCCCACAAGAAAAATTTCCCCGAAAGCCATATAATAAATCCTTTATTAACAAGCTTGTGTGGTCAAGATGGCTGGATATTGGCCTCATTCTTTTTTGCGAGTTTATGGACCTGAACTCCGTCTCGGTCCATAAACTCGCAAAAAAAGAACTTGGCCAATATCCAGCCATCTTGACCTCACACTTGGTCAATAACCCATATATAACCACGGGAGTTGACAAGTTTTCAGTCATCTAGCAGAGAGGATGTCAACCGTCACTTGGTGCTGACTCATTTGCCCCCCTTCCCCACCTCCCCCTGCTGAAGATAGGTGATAAAATCTGAAGCAAACTTTTGTCCAACTTGCATCTGTTGACCAATATTTTGTGATCTGGCCTCATTCACCCCTGGTTTTACTTTGCTTCAAAGTAGATCAAGCCTCTGCAAGCAGACCAATGTGCTCCTTTACAATGAGAAGAATTCTGCATTGAATCTCATCTTGTACAGACACCTGTTGGACTGTAATTAAAGACAAAACAAAAGCTGAGAAGCTATGTTGTCCCTAGATAGGGGACCAATTGTTCTTGTTTTTAAATAAGTGGCAATTAGTAAAGTTCTCTATAGGGCTATCTTTGCATAAATTATTTAAATATATCCATTGTGAAAAGGAATTCCGTAAACGTACATGTACATGTATGAGTTAAAATAACTGTGTCTGATGTAAGTTGATACACTTTTCCCCGCAGGTTGCAAAGTGGTCTGGAGATTTGTTTAATGAAGGGCTTTATGACATTCACATCAAATTAAGGAGCGTTCCTCTTCTTGAATGGACAGCACCTCAGGAAATGTACAGGTATTGCAAGGGTTGTAGCATGCTCTGAAACGAGCTATCAGCCCGTGTTCCTTGAAACCGGAAAGTCTGAAGCATCTTAAAACCGAAGGAGCTAAAACCCAAGATCATCAGTCAGCAATGCATCATGTACTATTTTCCATGTGGTACATGCAATACAGACTATGTTGGATCCACTAACCAACATCAACACCAATGTATGACAGAGCATAGCTCTTTAAATCCCTCAGTTGGAAAACACATGCTCAAGAAGCACAGAATGTCAAAACTGAATTTAATCAACAACTTTTTGGTGCTCAAAAAGTGCTGAAACTAATTTGAGTGTTTCATTGACAAAAATTAAACTGATAATGTTTTTAATTGATGGTTTTCACTTATTTTTACTCCTGTGTCGCCTCAATATTTTTACTTTTGCCTTGAAAATGATGTTTGAAACATCAGAACGTCTGACAACTCTAATTTTGAATAAGGTATGTTTGATTATTGTAAATTAATTTCCTTTACTGCACACAGGTTAAAAGCTTCTGACATCATGGAGTCATGCCTGTCCTATATTTATCCTCACACAAGAGTCCACTCAATTGTTGGAATTCTCAAAACAACAGCACACAATGCATTCCCAGTAGTGACTATCGACAAAACCACTCAACAAGACACCTCTGGAAATAACTTTGTGCACAATGTCGATTCATCTAACGAGCAATTTGCTCGTACAACTACATTTTCCAGTTTAACAAGTGAACAGAAGCTGCGACGGACTGTAACAAGTGGAGTGGAGAATAGTTTACTGCATAGATTAAGATCTGGTTCAGAACACCATCCAGAAAGTCACCGCATGAATATAAAAAGAAAAAGACTGCTAAATGAAGGTGATCAGGATTCTCTCTTAGTCTCATCCTCAGCTCCAGTGGTCTCAAATTTGGTTACTAATTACTTGGATAATGAAGGACTAACAGCTGATGACGATGATGGTAAGTGTGCAATGCAGGACAGAATTTCAAAAAATTATAGCAGTTATGAAGCAGCACATACTTATTTTATATGTAAAGTATAAATTATTACTGGTATTTACTTTTCAGTATACAGTTCACTCAGGCACCCTCTATCACCACCCCATGTCCTCCCAGGGGTTTGGCGCACAAAGGAGTCTGAAAAATGTATTTCATGGGAACAAGGAACTTTCGCAAAAAATTTTAGGGAACAATGCAAGTTCTGGGTGGCAAACAAACGAGGTGCTCCAACCTTGAAAGAGCTTGTGAAAATAGTGTGAATAATCCAAAATATGAATAGAGGGGACCACAGTATTCTATACTGCGGTGAAAGGTTGATGAATTGATTGTTCATGTAATGACTAGTCTGTAATTATTTGCTTTTATCTTTACCAACCATGATAACTGGTCTCGCTGGGATCTTAAAATGGTTTGTCTGATTGTGGATGTTCAGTTTCTTTTATTTATTAATTAAAAGTTGTTTTTTATAGAAGAAAACTCTGGTAAGGTTTGATTGTGCATTTTTTTTAACAGATGTCTATCCCAGTGCATCAGGTTCTAGTGTTGTCCCTGCTGTAAGACACAGAGATGAAGAGGAGTCTCAGGCTCTGACATTCCATGGGATCATCCTAAGGTCACAGCTAGTAACTCTGCTAAAGAGAGAAATCTTCTACTCAGAGAATTCCCAGGTAAATCCAGTGACAAGACAGTATAGATGTCATATGGATTATAACTTCATGTCCTGTCCACAAGTTTCTGTATGATTTGGTATGGGCTGAAATGGTTAGAGGTAAAGTTGCAGATTCAACTGTATGCCAGAGAAGTGCAGTGAGCTTTTTTTCTTAGTGTAATCCTGCATTAAGGGTTGGAGACGGAAGGGCCTACGTGTCAGGTCATTGGTATCCAGACAGAGTGGTGCAGGTTAAAGCCCTGGCCAGTGTCTTGATGTGGTGTTCTTGGGCAAGATGCTTTACTCTTGTGGTGCTTCCCCACCCAGGAGCCAATTGACAATGAGGGCAACTTGACAGAGTGCTGCGGAGTTGCCTGCCATGGAGTGGCATCCAGTCCAGCAGGGCTAGGATGACTCCTGTTTGAGTGTTTCGTGCTGCAGAACCTGGAGTTGAACAGTTGCAGTTGTGGGCCACAAGGCTCATGATGACTTACCCTTTCTCATTAACATCCTTAGCTACGAAACAACTTGTTATTTTTCAATGTAAAACATTATTGTACCATTTCAGAGAACTACTCGACCAGAGCTCAATTTTGAAAGTATGACAGAAGAGTACCCAAGATTTCCTGACATCCATGATTTACACATTGAATTTGAAGACCAGCAAAAAATTATGGTATGTAGAGTTTGAATGATTTCTTTTTAAGATATTTTAAGGGGGAGAGGACCTAAATAGGGAGGGATCTGAGCTACATATTTCAAAGTGTTGTCCTTGTTTAGCAGACCGTAACAAGAACTTTCGCGTTGTTGTCCTTCAGGGGATATAATACTGAAAGACTCTGAAAGCCTTGCTCCCGCTGATATTTCATGGTTATTTTAGATGTAAAACCACTTTTGTGAAAGGTGAAACTATGCATATTGACACAGGTCAGGGTCAATTTCTCTGAAGAAGTCTTCAATGTCCAATCTTTCTGCCATTTCGTACGCTGAACTTTAATTAGCACGAAAGTTTGCACCATGGTCTGCTAAACTTCAAATGTTTGATGACCAATAATCCTTCATTTGACACCCAATTAGAGCATGTTTGAGCATCACATGTTCATGCTTAATTAGATGCAAGCTGCAGTAATGATTGGGTAACTTCATTTTCTTTTAGGATGTTACACCTTATATGAATCCCTGCCCATATATGGTGTTTCCTTGGACTCCTGTGCCACTAGTGTTCAACCTGTTTAGAACAATGGGCCTGCGACATTTGATAGTGGTTAATAGCAAGGGGCAGGTAAGGTCACTGTTATTTTTATAGCCCTCCATTTCCAGTCAGCAATCTAAAATTCAGGACATTATATAACTTCTCTTTAGCATGTAATTGTAAAAATCATCAGACGAGTTCATATTTCTAATGAAGTTATTGACAATCTTCTTTTATTTTTACTACATCACTAACAGTTAAGAATAATGCTGTACCATATTTCTGCTTAGTTAGTTTCACTTTTACTGTAAATGCGATTCTTGTTTATAATAGAATATTGACAATTGGGAAGCACATGCTCATGGAGTCAATTTGGCTACGTGGGCAGATAATTTATCAAACTGTATTATTTGCTTATGAGAGAATAATTTATTTAATGTTTTTTGATCCTTTTCCAGTGTATTAAGTACTAAATTACTAGCGAGTAAGAACAATGTTGTACAATTATATTTATTTTTACTTAGTTTGTATTGTGTTTCTTTCAGCTTGTGGGAATGATTACAAGATACAATTTAACACATGAATACATGGAACACTGTCTAGAGAACCTTGCTAATAACTAGACAACAAAATGCACACAATTTGTAGTAGTTTCAAATAAATTTAGCATAAAAATTTAATATCAATACATAGTTATAGAGAGTTTAAATTTATTTTAATTTACTCAGCTTTTAATCCCATAATTTTAGTGATTTGTTCCTGGCAGTCTGACCGTTAGACTAACAGGTATTAAAATATTTATCTTAGGAAATCAATAGTCATGCAATTTTCCTCTGGGAAATTATTTTTAAAATTATTGAAAAAAAGATAAGCAGGGAAGAATTGCTGTTGTTATAAGAGCTTAATGGGTTCAAAAACCAATATCACATGAAATCTTCATACATGTACATCTCGATCATCATTTTTGTGGCTCACCCTCTGAAAAAAAAAGTCTGAAACCTCACAGCAGTCCACTCGTAAAAATTGTCATTTTACTTTCGGTATGTACGGCTAGCTCTCTAAATACATTGGCATTAAACATTCCTTGAAATCTATTAATGAAGATGTTTGTTGGGTTTTTCCAACGACCATCCGCATGCATGAATGACCCCAAAATCAAGCAAATCTACATGCGAGTGAACAAATTATTTCTGCGTGTATTTTTCTTGGGGCTATAGACTGAACAACACTTAAACCTGTAAAACTTATAACTTATTACCTTACAAAATTATAAGGTTTATAAGAAGTTTAAGTCTTCTTCAGTCCATAGCCCCAAGACAAACATGTACAAACTGAAATAATTTAGTTTGCATGTAGATTTGCCTGATCTCAGGGTCATTCATGCATGCGAATGGCCATTGAGAAACGCGATCCGCCCGTCTTCATTTCAAGGGGTCATTCATGCATGCGAATGGCCATTGAGAAACCCGATCTGCCCGTCTTCATTTCAAGGAATATTAATGCCACTGTATTTAGTGAGCTAGCCGAGCACACTGAAAGTAAAATGATAATTTTTATGAGTGGACCGCTGCAAGGTTTAAGACTTTTTTGTAAATTTTGCATACAGTCGGTAAGGAGGCGGAGATGATTGACATCCACCAAAACTTAGGTTTTGTCTAGACGCTTTTGCGCTGATGGTTGCATGTGATTTATAACCGCTGTAAAAGCCAAACCAATGTTTATAACAAAACAGATTGATTGTGCTTGCAGGGCCGTAGCCAGAAAAAAATTTTGACTGAGGCAGTTTCCATGGTTAAATTCTCTTCCTTGGTATTTAGGGTGTTTTTATATGCTCACCTGACTATGAACAACAAAAAACAAAAATTACTGTTACTAGCTGCAGCCCTGGCTTGGCAATATTCCCTTTCTTTTTTCTTTGTTTTGCCTGTATGATAAAAAGGTTAGGGAGTCTGCTTGTATTCTACATGTCAATGATAGCTAGAAAATCATTTTGTGAGGAAATGATGATTTAAAGAAACATATTTTCACAGGAGATACTGTAATGTTTCCTAATAAAAAGCGAAAATAATATCTTTGCATAATAATTATTTTGCAAACAGTTCATCTGTCCCTAAGTTTCATAAACTAAAGAAAAATGTCAAGATTTATAATATCATTTTATCCACAAAATGTATTTTATTAAATGTAAATAAAATTGATGACCTCAATTAGAAATTAACTGTATGTTACTGCCGTTTAAAAGATTGTTTGTCTCAAAATTTGTAAAATAAAATGGTTTTTCATTGTTTGATGTTGTCTTTAATTTTGCTTCAATATGTTAAGTTGTGTTATTAACTAACATATTTACCTCCCACGGGTGATAATAAAAGCTAGTTGCATTCTAATTAACAATTAGATTATGAGCTGGAGATTTCTATGAGGTGATAGTTGATGAGGCTGAAGGCCGAATCAACTATCGCCTCATAGAAATCGTGAGTGAATAATCTAATTGTTTTAGTAGAATTCTTCAAATAATGATTCCAATTATATCTTAGTATTAAACTTCACACTTTAGAGAATTTGTGTGGTCAAATTGTTAATTTCGCATTGTGTAAATGTATGCACACTTATTAGTTTCTTTCAAAAATTTTCGAGCTTTTTTAATTCAATAAACTGTTTGTTTCTTCATTTGTTTCTAAATGTTCTTTCAAAACTCCAGAGAAATGAGGAGATGTTGCAACCTTGTCTTTCTCATGTTCTTGTTTTAATCTATGATGCAAATAAAGAGGGGTGGGGAAACATTTTGGGATGTGCTCAATGCCACGATTATTGTGCAAATGAATTCTACAGTAATACACCATGACTTGAACAGCTGAATGTAGTTACTTTATTTTCAACTGTCACTCTGACACTTTTTTCACATGGTACTATGCTACAACAATCTATCTACAATTATTGTTTCTGTAGTTTGCTGGCAAATAAATGATGCTTTCCAAAGTACAACAATATAGCATGCAGGGTGGTATATTTCTGCATAGCTGAACAGAACTCAGTTACTGGAGGAAAAAAATAACATCCTGGATGAAATAAATTCATATATTATTTAATGGAAAATTTTACTCTTACTTTGATTCAACCAACTTGAACTCATTTAATATACCTAACTGCAGTCTAGTTCTAAAAACACAATTAGTTGAGAAATATGTCAACATTAATTATTTTGCATTTTTCAGTTCAAAATTCTAAATTTCTATCAGTCTTACTGTTAATAACTCAAGTCACACTATCTGATATTGAAAATTTAACATCGTTTCACCAGTACCTATCATCTGAGAATCTTTGGATCTCAAACATTTGTGCTTTTCAGTTATCACAAATGCTTAACTTGAGAATTTTTTTTTGTCCCTAATTTGTGTCAATTTGCATTTTTCCTCTGCCATTCATTTGAGCAGGGCAGGGGAGTGGTGGGGGCGGGGAGGGTAGATCTTATTTATAGCATACATAGTTCTTCACAGGACCAGGGAGGGGAAGACGTTGCACATTTTGGTCAATATCTCTTGATTGTAACATGTCGGCAGAGGACCCAGCAACTCCAATGGCTCCCTTGATTGTGTGCCTGATATTGCTGCGGCAAATCTCTTGCAGGGTGCGGAGTACTTTAATATCGCACCGGTCACATGTTCCACTCTTGACAATGTTCTCGTTTTCTTGACTTTGGCACTTGGAGCAGAAATGCTTCAGACAGGATTTGCACTTCAAGACAAAGAGAAGCGGAGTCAATATGCAAAATGTATTCTTGTAAGAAGAAATACAAAGTCCCTTTTCGATCCCATCACCACACCGTTTGTTTACAACCGTACTGCGACTTCTCTTCACTAAATGACACTTGTTGTCTGTCTGTTATCTTCAAAAAAACTAGAACATATCTCTTACAGTGTAAGATAAAAAAATATTCCCTCAAGGACGTAGACTTGCAAAACAAAGACGTAAAAAGCTTAATTTTAAATTTTGGCAATCTCCACAAAGGAACGTTTCATTCAAAGCGAAAAAAATCAGTATCGACGTATTAATTATTAAATCCTAAAACGTGGTTCGCTTTGTCTTAGCTATTCTGTTGATTCGAGATCAAGTTCATCCTCGGCGCGAAACCTTTGTTTTTTTTCTGTGGTTTTGACGCAGAAAGCCGGTAAATAATTATTTCACAACGATGTACACAAACTAAAATTTATGTACAATATATATTTTTCCTTTGTACGCTGATATGCCACGTTACCATAAAATAAGGCTGATTATATACGTACCTGTGTCACAGATATTTGGGAACATACATCACAGAATTGTTTCTTACATCCATCGCAAGGTGGGTAAACGAGCCTCGCGTGAGACGAGCAAACAGAAACTGCGCGGGCTTCATGGTCGCCACATCTTCGACAACGAAATCCACAGTTTTGGCAGAAAAATTTCCCACAAAAGCCATACTGACATTGCAACAGCGACCACTCTGGAACTATACGTCCACAGTCTTCACATTCGCCGTGAAACTCGTGGTAAAAATCAACCGCGTCACTGAAAAAATAACGAGCCGGCAATTCAACGTCCATTACGGAAGCCATTGAAGTGTCTGTTTGTAAACAAACCGTTGGATTTCCGGTAACGCGCGCATTTGCCGTACCGTGACATTTGATTGGCTACATCTTCGCCTTTTCATTGGTTGAAATATTTCAATGTTCTTTGATTTGATTGGATGAGCTAGGTAGGAAGATCCAACATGGCGGATGGAGAAGCGGAGAAAGAACTTACTGCAAAACAGCGGAAAAACCGAAAGAAGAAGGAAGCTGCAAAGCGTAAAAAGCAGGAACAGAAACTTCAGGTATCGTCTCTGGAATAAACTTCAAAATATGTTCAAAACATGTTAAATAAATGGTGTGTTTTCTCGCATATTTTTCAGGAGTCAGTCAATGTTTCAACAGAAAATACACCTGAAAATGTCGGAGATAAAACACAAGAAGCTAGTCAGGTGAAAAGATTAATCTCAGTACTAATTTTCTTTGTCAAAGCACCTCTCACCCCTGACATATGATCCTGTGTTATCTTCTTTTTGACCGTGTCAAAGCACCTCCCACACCTGACATATTATCCTGT
>NW_028301539.1:3470000-3577500 GCF_042242905.1 Orbicella faveolata | reverse complement strand
ATTTCGAATTCCGTTTTCCCCTGTCTTAGGAAAACGGTTGGCACTAAGGTACACGCATTCTTGCGATTTATGACTGCGAGCAAGAATTTCTTTTGATGTTCGGTGAGACTTTCAATCTCTGGAAAACGCTCCTCGAGTACCGAAGTCAAAATTTCTTCGAAGACACTGTCAGAAACATAATCTATGTCGAACACAGGCGAATCTTGAATGTGTATAAACTGAGAACTGAAGCATTTTGCAAACAAATTCCTTCCCTGGTAGAGAGGCAAATTTAACTCAAGAAATGCAGTGATAGATATCCCCACCGTCCCCTCGGTATTACCAATCAGACGAACCAATCATATTGATTTGCGTTGTTTGCGAAAATATCAACCAATCCGAGCCCGCAGGTCAGATCCTGACCCTGGCGTATCCATGAAAGTGCGATTCAAGTCCAAGGTAACCAGAGGTTTTTCTTTCTCGCCGCTTCGCGACTCGTGTTTTCACTGCTTCGCGGCTCTCTCGCAGCTCGCTCATGCGGAGAAAAATCAAGAAAAGTCTCTGGGACCATGGTATGCATTCTCGGGTCCCCTTCACGAATTCCTTGTAATTGTATAGAGCGTTTTCACGTGACGTCAAAACGTAACATCCGCAAACCTCAGCGGGGGATGAAAGGACTTCCCATGGTGCTTTGGTGTAATCTGATCGTTTTTCATGATGACCACACCGGCAAATCGGATGTTTGCCGCGTAAAATAGCGTTGGTTTCGTATCCAATTTTTGACTTCGTTTCGACCTCTCGGTGAGTATTTTTGTTTTCCATGTGTTCTTTACGTTTTCAATTACTGCTTTAACCGTTCTTGATCAATAATCATTGTTTATATTCTTTCATTCAGGGCTATGTTTTTGTGCAACATGACGTGACGAGGTCATTGTTGTTCCAATGTAAGCGGGACAAAGGTCAGAACACACCAGCTTTTACGTTACGTTTGTGAATACATTTGGGCAATGAAGCATAAAATTGTTAGTATAAAGATCAGTAAGCAATATGTGCTTAAATGTATTCTAATGTACCCAGGTTTAATCATATAGTTATAAACGGTCAAAATTTACATAAATATGGCGCCAAGCGACCATTGCGCTGTCTTCTCCTGTTTCAGTTTTCGAGGAAATAATTGTTATAAATCGTTGAATGGCGCGATTTTTGGGCCATTTCGTCCATTTTATTACTTTTCTCGATTGGAAACAAGACGCATGGGTGCGTGAACTCGGGCTTTCAATATCGCACATCTGGAGTTATCTTTAGGGGATTGCCATATTGCGATTGTCACTATTGTCACGCAATTTCGTTATTGCTACTGTCATGAATAATTCTACTTGTGTTTATTTTTGTCTGCTGAGTGTAATGAATGTTGTTATGGTACTAGAAAACAATCAAAATAATACATTACCATATAGGAGTAGGTTCCTACAAATGCCAAAGGTTGAAATTCAAGGACTTTTCAATTACTTTGAAGGCCAAGTTTTAGAAAATTGAAGGACCGCTTTTGGAATGGTTTGCATAAGCAATTTTATAATTACTGAATATTATTTCTCAGCTTTTCCATGAAAGTACTGTAATTTTCAACTTGAAAATTGCTTAAGGAAAAGCATTGCTAAAATCAAGCCCTAGTCCTCAAATTCAAGTACTTTCAAGGCTTTGAATTTTTTTATTTTTAAATTCAAGCATCTTCAAGGACTTTCAAGGCTTTTACAAACCCTGAGTAGGTTATGTATTTGCCTTAAATTGCAAGGAGAAGGCAATTTTTTATCTGTTATTGGTGTTGAGTCACAGTTTGTTGCTAAATGTTGACCCAAGGGGAGTTGTCAGAAATCAGTAGATTAAAGCAATAGTACTGTTCAATAGTTCATAATTATTGTTTTTAATAGAAAAATCCCTGAAACCACTGCAACATTATATAGCTAGAGTGAGAGCATAAATTTTGGGAATTATGTATAACAAAACTGTAACAAAACGATGGAAATGTCTCAATATTTGATATCAATACTGTGTTGTTTTCCTGTGTATTGACCTGAAACAACGACAAATAAGTCTAACGGAGGAACAATTCACAAGTTATAACATGAGGTTCAATGTTCTTTGTTCAGTTTCTTAGATGATCTGTTCTTGTTTATATTTTGATGCACATTTTTGCAGTTACAGAATGTAACCCACGTAAAACAAAAGTACAGCTATACTGGTATATATTATCATTGTCGCCAAGGGAAATGTTCATGTTGGCGGTGATTTGTCTCTTCATTCGATCTTGTTTTTTTGTAGGATGACAGATAGTAATGTGAAATTGAATATGAATAGTACCAGTGTAGGTTTCACTGTATAGAAGTTCATAGTCAGTCTCGAACACATTTAAAAGTGTGGGTAATTCGGTCTGCATTAAAAATGATTGTCTGGTTAACTGAGACAAACTTGAATACAACTGATTTCCAATATTTATTATTGACACCAGATCATCAGCAGAATTGATTCCTTGTTTGTTATTGTAAATCAAAGAGCATAAACTCATTGCAACACATTGTTGTCCTGAACTTTGTCCAAATACCAACTCATTAGCTTGGCTATATGGTGCCGTTATTTTTTTTGCTAGGATCAATGTACATTGGAGTAGGACCAGGGTGTTCCTCTATACCTGAACTCAGTTGAAATTTACAATAGTTTGATACGTGTGTTTGACTCTTATAGAGACACATGGGTCTATTACAAGAAAACATTGATAAATACCGATTTGCTCTATACTTCAATTTAATTATCCTTTGATATACCCTCACAGAACAATTCAACAAATACCTCGTCTCATGTTGTGCAACTTTATTTAATCTTACCCTCTTCGTATGAAGCTTACAAACATTCTTTGTAACTCTTCTAACCTTCACATAATGACGTAGCCAAGAGGACTTCGGGTATGCTTAGACGAATACACTCAGAAACAAATTCCTTCAGTCTCCTGCCCTTTCTTCTGAGATGTTTCAGAGTAGCTTCTGGTATTCTACTGGGTTCTTGATCACGTCTAAATACACGGTTGTGTTTATATGTAAACATAATATGAGATAGCTCGTTTGATACAGCTGGTTTCGCTTGATATTTCTCGATAGAAGGTTCACTCATAAAGGATCGCTCGTAAATTGATCTCTTGCAAAGTTTGCGGACCGACCCGTTCCCAAAACGCTCCACAAGTTTTAGTGTGGGTCTTCCGCGAATGGTGTGTGACTTTGTATGTACATTGTGCATAATAACCATCGAATTTCTTTCGCTTTCATCAAGCGAGGAATTTTCCACGAAGGCGGGCGTTGCTTTAAACCATGCTCTCTAGGGTTCATTCTACACATGCGCGTACACTTCATGCATGCGCTGTAGTTGAACTGCGTTTTGTGACTGAACGCAAAAAAAAAAAAAAAAAAATGGGGCCGAATTTATACCTCGGTCATTTCCTTTGGAAAGCCCGAGTAATAAGTTTTGCTTTGTTATTTGAAGATGACTGGTTTGCCTGTGAGGTTTCTTACGAAAGGAAATCTTTCTTTTCGGCTGTTTTATCAACAGAGTCTATTAATATGGATCAGAAGAGGTTACATGTAGAGACGGGGAACACATGAAACAAGCCGCTGAGAAAAAGACCGACTCCAACTGGTTCTTCAAGAAAGTCTCTCTTCGGCAGTTCTCCCTCAGGAAAGCCGGTTAGTAAAATGATTTTTTGGTTAATTTTACAATTTGAGATTTAACCTATCTGTGAAGCTCAGTTCAAAAATTCGATGAATTTTCCCTCCAGAGAATCGCCTGGTCAGAAGGTTTTGTCACATTGTTTATTTGTGCAGTTTTTCTTTTCCCAGATTTCCTTATTCTTTAGTCTTAATCTTCAAGTTTTAATATTTTTGAAATTTTTTGGGGTATAAATTTTAAGCTCTTTATTTTGCATAATAATTGAAGATTTTGAAGTATTACATTTTTGTATATTACATCATTGAGAATAATATTCTGTTTAATTCTGTTTAAGCAAAGGTACCCCAACCAAGATTAGTCACAAGACTTAAAGGAGTTAATACTTCGCCAAAAGTTTTAAAATTTGACTCAAAGAAGCAAAGGATTGTTTGGCAGAAAAAAGAGGATGTGGCACTTGCACAGTTTGTTGCCTTACACAAAAACTTACAGCGAACAAAAAGTGAATGGCCTTCACTAAATCCGAAGTCAAAATACTGGAAAGATGTGCTGATTACATCAAACAGACAGCTGGAACAAAGTATCTCAGAGAGGGTTGGTACATCCTTTAATCTAGCATAAATTTATAGTATGCTGACAAGAGGAGGTCCAGTTAAGAAATAAAGGTTGAATACCCATAACTTCCATACCTCAAGTTTGATACTGAAATATCGAACGTTTTCCTTTTGAGATAATTTGTTGAGTTTTATGCCTGACATCACTTACTTGTCTTGTCTTTGGAATGTTGTTACAAGACATTAAATGCAATTACTCATTAGTGACTACAAACAATGTCTTTTAAAATGGTAGTTGCACATAAAAAGATTTTATTTAGTTCACTTCACTTTGCGTGTCACTGATTTTTTGGTCTGTGAATGACAATTATTATCTATTCCATGTTTGTTGAGGTGCTAATTGTTACCCTTCATATTTTTTAGGATCATCAATCTGCCAACGAGTGGTGGTATACAGGAAAGGCCATTATAATGGCTCCCAGTACATTGGCTCCCAGTATTGTTTAGAGTTCAGTTTAAATTGCTTCTTCTTGTTTACAAGGCACTACACAACCAAAGTCCTTCCTACATAAATGATCTTTTATCCCTGAAACCAGCTACTAATTACGCTCTTCGTTCGTCTGCAAAATCTCTTCTGGTTGTTCCAAAAGTCAACTGCTCTACACTTGGGGATCGCGCCTTTGCTCATGCTGCACCTGTTTTATGGAACTCGCTGCCATTAACTATAAGAACAAGTAGCAGCCTCACCATTTTCAAAAAGCAACTGAAAACATTTCTTCTTAAGAAAGCTTTTGACTTGTGGAAATAGTTTTAAAGTTTAGCATAGTTGTTGTAATAGTTTTAAAGTTTAGTGATTTCCATTTATTCATTTATTTTAACTTAATGTAAAGCGCTTTTGAGTATGTTTGTATAGTTCTAGCGTTATACAAGTCTATTATTATTATTATTATTATTATTATTATTATTATTATTATTATAAAAGTGTTGATGAGGCAGAAGACGAATATGGATTATCTGTGGATTCCTACCTAGGGGAGCCAAATGTCCTTAATGAAGAAAAAACAGAGCTGCAAAGCTCTTCTGATGTGTTAAATGCCATTGATCACCTCGGATAGTTACAACTGGTTGACATGATTTTCAAGGCTTTCAGTAGAGTGATTGATAAAAATAATTTGGTTTTAACACTGTTAACACAGATTTCTTTCCGAGAACACCTCAAAGATTTGATTGTTGCTCTACACCCCCACCTGCCTGAACAGGATCAAAGAATGCTGCTCAACAAATGGTTTCTTCAGCAAGGTAGAGAGGTGGGAATTGACAGCAATCTGGCAGATTTTACAACCCTGTCCTTGGAAGCAATGCTAATGCTTTAAAGAAATGCCAAGCCCAATTTGGTTTACAAGTGGTGCAGCTGCCTCAACAATGATGAAGGCAAGCTGAGTTTGGATTTAAACCGAATGCCCTTTGGGATGCTGCAGTACATCATAGAGTTCTTCAGCTGTACACATGTTGCCCAGGTTTGTATAATAGTCTGTATGAATGGTTGTTGAAAAGGTCATGGTAAATTAGGGTAGTGAAAGTGTAAATGGTCTTGCCTGGATCAGGTTATCATAATGGTAACTCATCAAGTCTCCCTGTGTGAGGAAGTGTTTGTTTCTCTGTTGTAACTAAATGTAAAAATATCTTGAATATAATGTAGTTGCATTGCAAAGCTGTTGTTACATTTATTCAGTATGTAGCTACGGAGACGCTCTTGCACAACAATCAGAGCACCTCTCTTGTTTTTATTTCTGAGAATAAGGTTATTTAAAGTGGTACTATGACAAAAATCGCATCTTTCCTATCTAAGCCATTTTAAAACATAAACAAGTAGTCTGTATGAAAGGAAAAATGCTGTTTACTATTTTCAAATATCTCTTTTCGTTCCAGAGATATTTAAGTTTTTAAAATATGCAGATTAGCTTAGTGATGATGTCATACACTCAACCAAATTTTGATCAAATATGATGAAGAAAGATATTTCAGCCAATTTGTATCAGAAATGTTTGATTCTTTGCAGTAAGATTCTACTTAATGTGCTCAACAATACGAACTTAACAGTTTTGTTACCATGGCAACATACTGGGTTCCAGACCTCCCCAATATTAAAGGCTTTTCTGCCCACCTTTGGCGTTCCATTTTGATATTTGCTAATGGTGCCTCATATGCATGATCCAGCAAGCATATATATCTATTAGCTCGAGTTCATCACTTTGTTTAACGCTTTTCGAGCTTAAAATCACTAACATATTGAAATCAAGTGGGTGGGGACTGGAAAAGAATGAGTTGCCATGGGAACAGAATTTTATATAACCGTAGACGTGTTTCCTGTAGAACTATTAGCCTACCAAGTTTCAATGATCTGTGTTGCAAATTGGCCAAGATAGCTCTATTTATATTATTGATATAATATTGCGTTGAGTGTATGGCATCATCAGTCATCTCATTTGCATATTTTACACATTTTTCAAACTTAAATATCTTCAGAACTAATGCAGATATTTGCAAACGGTAAACAGCGTTTTTATTCTTTCATGGCATTCTTTGTGATACACCTAAAAAATCAAGGGGTAAAAATTTGATCATAGTACCACTTTAAAAATGTCTTTTAGATAAGAGAACCCCCTGACTATAAGATGTGGCAGCACACCTTGGATGCTGAGTTCGGTAGGAGCAAATTTAAGTGCCTCTTTTGTGGGCCTATGTGGAGTGGTTGTGATAGGAAAGACATGGGCGACCCAAGAAAGTTAATTAAAAGTTATTCGTTGATGCTCAAGTTTACTTAGAAAATGTGTTTAATCAGTAGAAAAGTAACAATTTACACAGTTCTGAGTGGACAGTTATGTTGGGACTACATATAAATAGGCTTCACTGAAAAAGGTGTGTAGCTCTCAACATGAGGTTAGTAAGTCCCAGTTTTATATTGCATTACTCATTAGAAATGACCCTTGTATCCTTTCATAGGAAATAGCTACAAGTTAATTTTTAATACAGTGATAATAATACTTCTTATTCCAGGCAAGGGTAAATGTTCCCTGTGTAAGTACTCAAACTCTGAATAAAAGTATGCAGAAGTTACCATTTAGCACCAAGCCAGAAATCCAGGTAAGAAAATCTAAAATCATTCATTCAAAATGTTTTAGTTATTCGGTTTGTGGATGCAAACTATATTCTGAATGAAAATTGAAATAACCTGTCTGTATAAATTGAATCTTAGCAAGAAACTTCAAACTTTCATTTCAAATAAAATTTTAGAGGAATGCTATTTGGAAAATAGATGAACAATCAAACACCAGTTGTACAAATTCATGAAAAGGAATACCAGTCAATTTTTGTTTGTGTTATTATGGACATTGTTTTTTCAATTTTCTCCAGAGTAGCTTTTGTAAAATTGTAAATGTATGAGTAAATAAATAAAGTTGTTGTTGTTGTTTGTGTAACAAGTAAGCACTTCTTTACTTTGGCTTATGTTATGTTTTGGTTTTCAGATAGAAGCAGTAAAAGAATTAGCAAAATGCAACCCCAAGGGTCGGTTTTGGATAAAGGCTGATGAGACTCACTGATGTGAAAGCAGCCTAACAGGAGTCATTGCGAAAATAGTGGAATGGTGACGTGGATTTGCTGGATGGCATCAAAGCTGCAAGATATACAAAGGGAGAATGAAGCAAGAATATTGAGCTGTGAAACAACAACTAAAGACAATAACATCAGCAGGGAAGATTTAGTTTTTGCATTTGCAGCACTGATTACTGCCTTAGAGGAAGACATTGCATTTCTTGATGATGGTCTCCAAAAAGCAGTCGATTCTTTTTGTTCAAAGTTCAACAACCCCAGCACCCCAGTTGAGACTCTGAAAAGCCTTAATTGGGACATTGTAGAATTTCAGAGACTGTTGGAACAGGCGTCCTTCTTCAAGTAGCAAATCAGTACTTTCATTGCTGACTTGAATTCATCACAATCACAAGGACCAGTAGCACCTAACTGGAGACTGTGGCTGAAACAATCCCATGGCTATTTGCAATTCTTGTGAAACCTCTTCAAGAAAAAGCGGATTTGTGCAACACACATTCTTGTTTTCATGGTGGCCGACGAGCAGCGCATCTGCAAACCTTACGCCATCCCCATTCAGTATGTGCCTAATAAAGGGATTAGAGACCAGGAAGTGAGGGATCTCACCAAGAAAATCAAAATGGAAATGACCAAGGCACATCTCAAAGTTGTTGGTATGTACTCTTTTTTGACATAATGAACAAAAAAGGATATGAATAGGTAAAGCATGTCTGTTCTGTTCCAGTTTGAGTTTTGTCAATCTTGCTGACATATTCAAGGAAGGATATTCTTATGCCTGGATTTAAAGTCCATCCCTTGTTCAGTTGTAGCATGTACAATTTGATGATATTGTTGACAAAAAGTCAATAACAGGCACCAAGTAAGAACCTTCCTCTCCTGGTTGCTGCCCATGGCTCCCAAACATTGTTGCTGAAGCTCCTTGGTGTTGAATATCTTTTTTTTTTCTGCTATCTGTAGGTACCAGTACTGATGGTGAGTTTGAGCAGTTAAGGAGGAGGGGTGAGACCCGCCCCCTGCACATTTGGCAGCTAGCTCATGATGCTCGTGACAGTGTCAGCAAGATGAGTAAAACAATTTTGTTACAGATGCTTGAATTGCAAGGAGGTATTAACAGTATAGTATATGTCCTAAATACTGTTGGCCATATTTGACCACTATTTTGTTTTGGTGTCCTGTGACCTGGATTTTAGATCATAGTTTCCCAATGTGCAATTTTGCTATTATTCCTCAAACAAGTACTTTTGTACCACAGTCGAGCCCCTATTAAGTGGCCACTTACTAAACAGCCACCCTAGTAGGCGGCCAGTAGTCAAGTCCCGATGTGGGCTTTTCTATTGTTTTTACCTCTATTAAGTGGCCAACCCCTTTGAAGGACCCACTATCCATTTCCCTGAGGGTGGCTGTTTAAGAGGGGTTGAACTGTAGGATGATTGGCAGTCAAACGATCCTCAAAATCAATTGACATTGTTTTTTTATTGTTCGTGATGTCTCAAGTGCAGTTGCAATAGTTTTGTTTAAAGATTATATTTAATAATCTTTTCAATTAAAATGGTACTTGAAATTAACATTAAACGAACTAGCAAGACTCATTTAAAGTAATCGTACAAAGTTTCGATAAATTTGCTTGCAGTTGATGGCAATGGTCTTCCAGTTGTGGTCCGTCCAAATTCAGCTATCCCACATGAGGTTATTTTTCAACTACATGAGCTGAGAAACAACCAGATGTTGAGCTTGGAAGATGCAGTTACATTTGGTAGAGGGAAACTGGTCCCTGATGGGTATGCACCATTACCCTTCAGAAAGGACACACCTGAAAGTTTGCTTGACAAACTAGGATCTGTGGTGGCCACATACCAGTTCAGATGTGATGTCCAACACTGGAAACATCAAGGTGTTGATTTCAGCCTGTATGTGTATGTGCCAGAGGTGGACCCAATCACTGGAGACATTCACCATGAAAGAGCAGACCACAACCACCTATTAAAGAGGACAGCTAAGCACACCAGGGATGGCAACAACAGTGAGCTTATTCATGAAAGGTTTGATGAAGCCATGCGCAACTCCATGACGGGACTCACCCAGGCAGCATTGGTTTGTTCACGCAAGCAGTCAGTACCAGATACTGAGAAATTGCTCTCTTTTCATGTGGCCAAATTTTTCAAAGACAACCACTACCTTGCAGAAGCAGAATACGTTGAGACGGTTGCTTTATGGTACGAAGCATCTGATGGGCGTGGCCTAAGTCAACTACAAAGATGCAGGCAGAACTATCAGATGCTTAATTACATCCTTGATGAGTGGATTCCTTGGCATCAGGACAATTATGATCTGTCCACACTTGATATAAACAAGCTGATTTCTTTTGAGAACTGCCCATCGACGCTTTCAATTTCAATCTTTAACGGCATGGACTGAAAGGTTTCTATTGTATCACTGAGAACATGAACTTGAACTTTCTGAAAAGGTTCTTGCAGTCCCAGTACCCCAGCAACTTCTTCGCTTAGGAAAGTCTCATTTGATGCGTCATCGAGGATAGCATTTATCTTCACTTTTCTACCATTAGCCTTCATCTACACAGGGACAGTTCGTAACGAATATGATTCAGTTGGCGTTTCGGCATTACAGCTTGTCATGGTCACAACGGACACCCCCTTCCAAGGAACGACGGGGTGTCTTTCTTTGTCAACACGTGGCAACGCAGTCAGCGGTCCGGTTTCTGACAACTTTTCAAGTCCATGTAGAAGGCGGTGGTGATTTCGAGGGCAACTATCTATTCCACATATGCGGGCTTTTCTGCAATCTTTCCCACTATGGTCAGTGGCTAGGCAGCGAAAACATAGCTTCTTTTCTTTGGCGAACTACCAGCGGTGACCATGATCGAGACTTTGACAGAGAGAGCAGGGAGATCGCATGTTTCTTATTCCATTCCCGATTACAACAGTATGGAAATTTCGCAATCTACCAAGATCCTGGTAGTTGGGTGCTCTTGGCGGGCTAACGTGCTCGAAAGTCTTCGGTTCAATCCCGTTCGCCATTTCCGCCGCTTCAACTCGGAATCTGACCTCGTCTTTAAGCCAATCTCTGAAGGCTGTGACTTATTTTTCTCTCGCGCGTTCGCTTAACCAGCGGCTGTAATTCTCTAGCTGACGATCAGGCAACTTCTTTATCAGTAGACTATGAAGAGTTCCATCTCCAGCTAGCTCTCCGTCTTTTCCTTCGGCCTGTAGCTTTACCACTGTGATTCGCACAAGGTCTGCAAACTTCTCCAGAGCGTGAATATCTTTACTTCTGATTAATGGCATCTGTTCTAGTTGATCCATGTAGGCTCGCAGAAGTCGGCGCGCGCCGCTAAATTTTGTTTTTAATATTTCTTTGGCCTCTTCGTATTCTGGAGTTGAGATATCCTAGACCGCGGATGGCTTCCAGCGCATTCCCTGTCAGGCATTGTCGTAGTCTTGCCATTTTCAAATTCGCTGGCTCCGCTGACTCGTCTACTAGACTTGTAAAGAGAGCCCAAAAATCGTCAAACTTTTGTTTGCCACCATTGAATGTAGGGACCTTTAACGGTTTCAAAAATCGGCTTCGGTCATCGTGATTTCCGTTACTCTCGTCAGTAGCTTGTTAAAGCATTTAACAAGAAATATAATGAGTAACGTTATTCGACGTTTCGACGTATGTAACATCAAGATAAAAATCGTTGAATGTCAAGGTTGAGTTATGAATATCAGGCGGCATTCCTCTGTGCGTGATAATTATGCTAATTGGAGTAGCTTCGCGTGAATCGAGTTTCAATGATAGTTTGAGATCTTGTATAAAAAACATTTCGTAAATAAGGCAGTCTAGTTTACTCCGGCAATTTTTGAGGACCGAAAAATTGTCCGCGATAGTTGGTTTGTCGACCCCATGTTGTTTCATATGTTTGCCAATCGAAGATCTGGGGCTTGTGTGTTTGATAATGGGTTGGTATAGGTGTCGGTCGGTAAAACCGACATTGTCCATGTCGCATAGACCACATTTGAAATGATATATCACGCATTGTTCACTTATGATCTTCGGTTTTGGCTCTCGAGTCTTGAGGATGTTGCTGACTTTCTTACTGCTGACGACTGGACGTAGAGAGACACCGATTTTAGAACTAAGGTTGGAAACTCTTCACTGATGAATGTGAGGCGTTGAAGTTGACTTTCTGAAACCTTGACTATCCTTCAAAGCTGATTGATGCCACCATTAACCAATTTATTACCAATATAGTAGCTGACAATGTACCGAGTGGCGCAACAGACAAGAGCAACGACGCTCTTCCCATGGTCATGTTTTCGCTTCCTTTCATTGACCAGAAAACTACGTAACACTGAAAGCGGGTGTAACATATTAGCCTGGGTGCAGAAGTCTACTACTTCCTTTCATATTAGGCGTCTGCACGCAGGGTGTCTCGAAAACGCAGACCTCAAAAATATAGACCTCAGACCTCAGACCACGAAAACTCAGACGACTAAGCGCCGCATATGAATCCAAGTATCATTTCAGCGCGGCTTCGAATTTGGCCTGGGCTGAAAATTTCAGCAGTGGTACTCGAACCTACCTGGAATTTTGGGGCCGTCGATAAAACCAGGAAGATGGAACATTCCGGAACATCCCGGAACATTCCGGAACATCCTGGAACATCGAATAATTATCGTAATTATGCGAAAAGTAAGTAAAATTAAATTTTTAAAACTAACATAAACAAAAATAAACTGGTATCAGCTTGAAATATGAAAAGATATTATTGGGGATAGGGGAGTCGGTAGCAGAGGGGTAGGGAGCGTTGGGTATTCATTCAACTGACCACAATGAGTGCAGGCTCCTCTCCTCTTTCCCGCCAATTGCGTCACGTCGCTTTTCAGCACTCTTTTTTTTAACACAAACATGGACGATTCTGACGACGAATGCCAGGTAATTCATTGCGTCTCCTTTTTTGATCCCTGATTTCTTCAACATCTGAGGTGTTTGTCTAAGCATCACACAGTTGCTTGTTAAGTCAGTATCCATAGTTTTGTCCCTATTCCATCTTCATGTTGCTATTTATCATCCCCAGTTTTCGCGCCGCTCCGCTAGGAATGTCTGGCACTATGACCCACTAAGTGCAGACTCGGCCTTTCCGGAAGCCCGAGTAACAAGCAAGTTGTTAATAAACTAGTGGTAATCAAAGATTTATAGAGCAGCGCGTTCACGCGCGGTTTTCGCATGTCTGGTTTACTTTGGTGGTGTTCGAATGGTTCGATAGAAAACTAAGTTTGATCGAATGTCAGATAACGATCTGCACGTGAAATTGAACTAGCGATGAATAGATTATAGCCTGCGGTAAAAGTATTTTTTAATTAATTAAGTATTAACTTGTACTGGACAAACATTTTCCAGGAGATGCATCTGAACTGTTGGTGACACTAAGAATTCAATTTCAGATGGCCAACACTTGTAACAAATATTTCTAGAGACAATAAAGTTTTGACTAGCGACCCCGCAAGACAGCGGGCGCGTCGCCAAATGTTTTTAAATTTTGTGTTTGTATTTGTTCACACTGTCATCAGAGGTGGAGCAGTCCGAACTAGTTTAGACAAGAAACTCGATGCCGAAGAGTTTCTATTTCTATCTCATGGAGAAACTATTTCTTCATAAGAAATCGTGTATACGCATATCTTTGTATTGACGTAATGAATTGAATAAAGGAATCACACTCGTGTACCCATACTTTTAGGTCTGAATTAATGAGTTCGAACGCCTCCACCTTAGTTTTCTGTGAAGAACGAAATCTGGGAATAAAGAACAGTCACGTGATTAAACTGATGGTGAACAGCTGGAAGGAATGGATTAGTCTTCTTAGTTGCTAGCCTTCACTCATTGCAGTCACTTTCATTTTTCTTTCTTTTTTCCTTTCTTTTGTTTTTGTTTTGTTTCTATTTTCCGAGCTGATACCAGTTTATTTTTGTTTGATTTAATTTTTTAAAATTTTATTTTACATATTTTTCGCGTAATTATGATAATTATTCGATGTTCCGGGATGTTCCAGAATGTTCCATGTTCCTGGTTTTATCGACGGCCGAATTTTAGTGGGTCAAACATGCTTAAAAGTCCACGTAATCGGACAGCTTAAGCTGAATTCCGCATTGCCTACTCAAGGGAGATGTACAGGCATGGCTTTCGTGGAAAGCAGCAATTTTTTTATTTGATTATTTTTTTTTACTTTTAGTTATTAGTAGGTTTAGCTGACGAATTTTTAACCGTGTTTAAATAAAGATTATCTATCTACCTATCTTGCTGTTAATAGAGCAAGAAGTCATTTCCATATTTGGCTGCGGGCGAATATTTCAGCTCGGGCTGAAATTTGTCATGTAAATGCAACAGAATTCTACAAAATTTCAGCCCGAGTCGGCTGAAATTCAACATGTGATCCTACCTTTAGTAAATGTCCTAAAACGTGAAACATCTAAATTTTGCGTATTTCGCCTAACGCGAACAACGAATGTGAACTTCTTATTTCCTCTTCTGAATTTAACACTGTATTTACATCATCAGCTTTTGTTCTGTGTGAGAAAAACTGAATGGACCTAGCAATTTTGCGACATTCCTAACTAAAATATAAATTCATTTTTTGATTGACGTTATGCATGGTATTCGTGATTGGTTAAATTCGTCAAGGTGTTACAGTAAGCCTCTACTTCCCTGGATTGTAAGCCTCTCTGTACCTGATACAACCATATCATCCCCGGCCAAATCTGGGTATAGGTTCATCAATTAAAAAAAAACAAACACTGCGGCAAAATTCGTCCAGGTTTGGATATATACCAAATGAAGCTACATAACCCAAAGGGCTTTTAAACTACTGGGTACACAGAAAAAAATTCCAAAATATCTTTCATATCTAATGGAATAGAATGTCATTTATCTGTAGTAAATCTTTCAACTTGGTTTGAGCGCTGGGAAACCAACAGGTCTTAGAATTAATTCCAGGAACGTTTGAAAAGTCTTCTGCACAGAATTGAAAGTAAATGTTTCCCTAGCAAGGGATCGCGTTTGATTCTTTAACTTATGTAGCGTGAGGTCTGTCGGCAGCATTTGTTGACGCGGTAAGGCTGCTGGAGGGAGTGTAATACACGCTTGTTGAACTTTTTTCCAATGAATGTTCCGGATTTGACTGGATTGTCTGAGGGTCGAGAATGGGTTGAGGTACTGCTGAGTATGAAGGTTGCGTGACATCTCCGCCAACTAGCCGCTGCGTGGGGTTTGACTCTGATTTGTCTTCCTGTAAACAGCAAAAAAAAGTTAAACAAGCCTATTTGTCTTGTGTTAGCTTTCTCCGCCTCCTTCGTAGCCACAAGGTGGGTAGCTAGTCCCAAGCTCTCTGAAATGATTCAGCGAATAAGAACAAAGGGCTTTTAATGAGAAACGAGAGAAGAGCAGATTTCCTAGCTTGTTGCGTTCGGTTACAGCTTGGAGCCTGGGAATGATCTACGTCAGGTAAAGAAGGCTAATACAGGGGGCATCGATCTCCTAAAGATTTTTCTTGCGCGGGATGCCTTTAGTTTTCACACATGAACTATAGATGACGGTGCTACACTTTTCTTCCTAAGCTAACTCAGGCTGGGTATTGAGGCTCTCCAGAGCTTTTAGGCTTTAAACCGCAAGCAATTCGCTGCTTTTGTTTTGTTCAAAGACATTTTATACGTTTTTTTTTATATATAGGAACGTCTAATTTTGGAGCTGAGGCAGAATGTTCATACATTTTTTTGCGATTTGAGGCTGAAACGCTCTTAGGATGTTCTTAAATTTAAATGGCATACAAGGTCAACTACCTTGATAATACTTCAGACTTTGTATCACCTGATGACTTTGATGGTGTGAAAGTTATTTTGGAACAGTTATAGATAAGAACTGCTGATTACTTTACAAACCGAGATGTGTGTCATGCAACAAGAAAAACATTGTTAATGTTATACAAAACATGCCCATAAAGTTTTTGGGTTAATTTTACAATTTTTTGTTACCTTTATTTTATGCTTGTCATTTAATACATACAGATACAGTAAGCAAAATATAACGTTCTTAATCGACTCTCAACTTGAGGAATGTTCTTAGTGCGTTCTTAAAATTTTGGTTAATCTCAGCCTCAACGTTCTTATAAAAAAGGTCCTTAGATAAAAAAGAGTGTACTTGGCAATATCTAACCGCGGGAGGTCAACTTGTTAGTGATATCGATCTATTAAAGCGAACTACTTCACCAGACTCGGCGAACACTACGGAAGGTAGCCTGCGAACAGGCTCCCGGCGAGGACGGAAAAAATTTCGGCGCTTCGTTCGGGCTCACCGGGAGCCTGTTCGCAGGCTATACGGAAGGACGGAAATGTTCTTTTACGCAATTTCTAGTTGCCAAAAAAACGAAGCATTCTCATCAAATGTTTTGCATTTCGCTGGTCTTTTTTCAAAAAAAAAAAACAAAAAACAAAAAACAACAACAACAAAAAACAAAACATTTTTACTCGGCAATATCTACCCACGGGAAGTCAATCTTTTAGCTCAATGAATAATAAGAACATCCTACCTCGAAACACGAGGAGACTTCAAGGCAAGTTCGAGGCAGCATAACCTTTTTTTTTTTTTTGCTTCTTTAACTAAACAAAGTAATTTTCAATTTTTTTCAACATTACACGCCGGTAGATATGCACGTTGTTAACAGTCCTACGGCGAAGTTGGAGCCAGACCCTTTCAGTCAAGCAGTTGTCGTAAGCTGTTTTGTGCGGCGTGCAAATAAGTATCACGACTTTTTCACGAGGCCAAGTTGATAATAATGATGATGGCGTGATCGGTTTTTGTTTTGCCTTAAACAACCACTCTGCCGACTTTGAAATTACTCGCCCATAATGCTCTGTGTATTGAACAAGATATCAGTGACTTTATTAATTTGAAGAACAGTTGAGTGGAGGAACAAGGTTTTTTAAACTTGTTTGGTAAACTTGCAACTTCTTGAACTTCATACGAGTAGAATTTTAAAATTGATTGTGAGAAATTTTTGATCTGTCTTCAAGTTTTAACAATAGCCCAGCCGGAAACTGCGAGGATCTGGTAACTAAATAAGGTATTCGATTAAAAGTAAACAGTCACGTAATGGTAAGCGATACAAGTCAAAATTACGTAAACTGCAGCAAAAAAAAAAATACATTTAAAAATAATAATAAAATAACTTAAAAAAACAATGAAAAAATAAAAACACAAGAAAAACCAACGTTTGCACGAATTGATTCTCGTGACTTGAATCTGACTGGGCTCGAGGATGGCTCGTGCTGAGATTAAACTCAAGGAACGGTCATGGGTATTGCGTGACGTTGCCAAGGGATATATGGAGATACTACTAAAGATTTTGTTTGACAAACGCGTAACGACATAACAGGGAACAGCGTCAAGGGAATCGGCGTGCTAGAGGATTATTAAACAAGAGTTTTTTTTTTTGTTTTGTTAGCCTAAATAGCACTCTTGTTAACCTAAATAGCACTCCAATTACCTTGAATACAGAACAGATTTTGATTAGCACACTGCTAGCCGCAGTAGTGTTCTGGTTTGCTTAAAAAGCACTGACGAGCTGACAGTGGCTCTCAATATGCAATAATTGTAAGGTTACACGGTACAACCGTAAGAATTCGTTACACCGATTCTCGCTACATCGTTTTGCGTTTTAAACAAATTATTAAATGGTCTTAAATCGTTTCATCCAAGACAAGAATTATAATTCTAACCTAATAAATGTTCGTCGCTGAAAGGCGAGAGCCAGCGGCGAAGAGAACCAGAATCATAATGAAATATTCTTTGAACAGATATGCAGAGATCTCAAACGAAGATTGCCGAAATTAGCTACACAAAATACGGAGAGTTCCATTCGTGATTCTCAGTGTAAAATAGGTTTATACATGTTAATCGTATGCGAGTGGAGATCGGTTAAAATAAGTCTTACCTTCACGCAACAAGGTAATAATAAACTGAACAATTTCCCCATCGCCATCACTTGATTATTTGCCTCGCTCCAGTGTTACAGCGCAGATTTAAAGAGTAAATAAATGAGACACGAACTGACTTATCCCGTCCTTACGCGGTTACCGGCTGTTGGACGAATATAACACTATATTACAAGATGGCGCAAGATCAATGACAACAGGTCACGTACGAGAACATCATGTGATTTTCGTGTCACGCTCTCGTTAATGACCGCGCGAGGCTTGGTACAGGGCTAAGTAGTTCTTTTACCTGCTTATATTTTACAATGTTTAGGCTGTCATTAAAACTTTAAACAAAAGCCATATAGTGATGAATGCAGGCGTCAATCTCGGTAGCTTTTTACCATCCGGGGGGGCGGGGGGGAAAAGGGGATTTCGCAACCACAAGCTGCAAATTACTAGACCCTAACCCCCACCAGCCCCCACTCCTTCCCGCAGTGCTTCTACTGTACCCCTCCGTCTCGCAGGTATGTCACTCACGTTTCAACCCAATGCTGGTGATGTTATTTTGATTTCGTTCTTTCTTCCGCCTGATCAAGACTCGTTGTAGAACACTGATGTTATCTGGACAATTGAATGTGAGAGTTTATTTTAAATCTCTATCTTAAACGTGCAGGAATCTCGTTTAAGTCAAGGTAAGCGCGGCGCTAGTCAGGAAGGTAGAAATAGTGGGGATTTGGCTCCCATCACGCAAGAAAGACAAGTTCACCTTCAAAACTAACCGCGGTTTAAGCGGGCATCAAATTTCACTTAAGTACAGTGTCTCCAGTTTCATTGGGAATCAGCAAGGTGTCTATTACGTTGAGCGAGTTCGCTTGAGCATTATTCTTCGATTGGAGATTGATCATCAACAAACTGCTGATGGTCGATGCTTGGTTCATGATTATTTACAAAACTTCCCTCAGAATTTAAAAAACCCTTTATGTAAAGCGAAAACGGTTTCGGAAACCGTCGCCAATTCACGTTGTGAAGCCTTTATATGAGTGCCGGTATGTTCTAATGGACTTTCGGAAGTTTGTCTCTAGTCAGTCTGTTTTAAGGTTTAGACAAAAGCGACAAACAGAAATACTGTCACCAATCGATCTAGAACCGGATATTGTAGAGACTCTAAAATGCAAATTTGGCTTAATTGTCGAGAGACACAATACTAAACCGAATAATACCATAAAGCGGCTGACTACTCAGTCGTGAAAACTGTTTTTACGTATTCAATGCCAAGTGTCTTGCCTTTCAGCTTGGAATAATTAAGCTACTGAATAATAAATAATAAACCGTTGTTGAGACGAATGGGCAACCGGCCGAGGTAAAATACGGGTAAAATCTTTAATCAGTGTTACGCGCTTTCGAAACCTGCAAAAAAATTATAATTGACCATCAATATTAAGGACTTCTTTGAAATTCAGCTGAGTATCCAAGCTGAACTGAATTTTGAAAATAATGTTACGCAGGTAATCCTGTTTCCTAATTTTCCTCGCCGATTTTAATGATGTTATTCAAAAGAGGTTAATGGCTTGAACACTACGGTACTGAATATCTCTCTCTGTTCACACAAAGGTATGGAGCTGTCCTTGAATGACCTCCAACATGTCAAGCGTACCTTGAAAAGAACACCACCTCCAAAGGCTCCTTTGAGTCCATCCTCGGGTCAAAATGGCGCTGCTTCTTCCAATACAGGTCTGTCATCTGTGGCTTTGTTTAGAAATAAATTTGAGCAAAAACAAACACCGCCATCGAAGGGACATGTAGGCTCCTCACCATGTCAAGATGGCGGACAACGCTCAGAAGAAAAGGTTATGTCCGTGGCATCAGCGAAGGCTAAATTTGAACAGAAATCTTTATTGAAATCAGCACCTCCTTGGAAGCAAAGCACTGGAAACCAATCTAAGGCGGGCTCTCCCAATCTGGATAAAAACAGTAATACCAGCAAAGGAGAACCACCTCGTAAAACTTTACCACCAGTCTTCAGGATTGGTTCAGCGCCTGCCAAACCAGCTAAACCGGATCATTTGAAATTCAGGCTTAAAAAGTTCCAAGATAAAATCATTTTAGCGAGCGGCGTGACCACTGCCGCTATCACTTGCAAAGAAGGTAGGTTAAAACCAAAAATCAATAGAACATCTTCAATTACAGTACAACCCCGTCAACATGACCACATTTGTGCTACAAAATTGAGTTTACATGACAGGGAGTGACCATGTATCAAAAGAGTTCTTAAACTAAGAAAAAAATATAGCTCTGACTGACCAAGTAATTGTTCGCGGCAAGTCTGACGCGGCGTTTTGTCTCGGCTAAGACACTCTTCAGAGACCTTTTAGAATTTAACATATAAAGTCTCCGTAATAAAGAGTTTGTACTGAGAGGGGTGCCATATGGCGAGGTTTCACTGTATGAGAATTTGACATACTACCAAAAAAGAGCAAAAAAAAAAAAAAAAAAAAAGACAATTTCATCGCGATCATTCGTCGTTCTATATAAACATAGGCTTTCCGATTCAAATGATATCGTTATGCTATTTCAATTAATCACGCGAAAGTTTTTTACTATTGAATATGTCCGAAGGATGCTCTGTGATTTTCACACTTCTATTTTTGGGGCAACTCTCTGCTTTTCCACTAAAACAAAAGATCCAAAAAAAATAAAATAAAAATAAAATAAAATAAAATAAAATAAAATAAAATAAAATAAAATAAAATAAAATAAAATAAAATAAAATGCAGTGTAGTGCAGTGCAGTGCAGAGCAGTGCAATGCAATGCAATGCAATGCAATGCAATGAAATGAAATAAAATAACAATAATAAAGCAACCACCCCAAAACACAACATCTAACCAGCAGTACCGAGTTTCAGAAACATTTAGCAGGTACGCAATCTCCAGCATTCGGTTTTAAGGTTTTAATAAGATGCCTGGGGAAACTCCCATATTGAAAGGACGGGTGTGCTTGTGGGAAATTTTGAAAAGAACCCCTAAGAGGTACCCAGACCCAGTTTTGTGGGTGTGCCTTGAAATGTTTTTCACCCCTAAAAGGCACCAATTCTAAAACAACACGTAAACTGACACTGACTTTTGTCAGCTCGATATCCTAAAAAGTACCGTGAAAACTCCCACTGTAGACCTCACAAGTACCAAACTCGCATGTTTAACTCTCAAAAAGTACGATGAGCACCCCCGTCCTTTTTACATGGTACTCCCCCCGGGTGAGATGACTAAGGCTACCTCGGAAAGGACAGATTGGAGCTTAACTGCATGATTAAATGGGAAGTTATTCAAGTAGAAATATGTTTCCCTAATGAACTTTAAGGTTTGACTAACTTTACTTCCGTTTTGAAAAGAAGAGGAATTTGAAGAAAATGACGACACTTATGATGACGTGGCATCGGTACTTCAAAGGGGGAATCAAGGTAATTTTTAAAATAGATATTAAAAACAAACAAACAAACAAACGATCAAATTTAACTTCTCTTCTCGTGTTGAAAAATAGTTCACTTGTTCGCTGCGCTCACTCGTGAAATATTCTTTAACACCTGAAGAGAAATTTCGTATCTCCGCGCGGCTATGCAACATGCTCTATATATCACTTGCTGACCTGAAGTTATTCTCATAGCCAAGGTGAACTGAAATTAATTTTAACACCACGCGTGTGACTCGCCTGACTTTTCGTGCTAGTACTTGCAGGTATTTCCCGGTTGTGGTGCAAAATGGACTTTATATTGTCCAACACAATGTGTACCACCAGAGCTTTTCCGCATAAAGAAACTCACAAATGCAAATATGCATTTCACGACTTAAAATCATTGTAATAAGACTAACGATTCGATCCAACGTTCTTTATTTACATGATAGCTTTGTCGAGGCTGTTTCTTCTTCGCTACAGGCTTTTTGAATAAAGAAATATAGCGTTCAGTAAGAAATGTGCACAATTCTACGACAAGTGTGTAAAAGCCCTTGTTCCCTGGCAGTATATTCCCAACACGCAATAGACCATTTTACAATTGTCTGTTCAGTGACCTGGCTTTTGAATGGCAGCGAGGCTGGAGGTGACCTTGTTTTGATACAGACCTCACTGATATTGTTGTGTAAATCAAGTTGTTCTTATGCTAACTAGTTGACAGTTAGACGGGAAAAGCAGAGAGGTCTGTATTAGAGCAAGGTCACCTCCGGCCTCGCTTAGGCCATGCAGCTAAGCACACAACATTAAAATGGCCTATTATAATCTTCAAATGTTTAAAACTATCGTCACTCGTTAACTTGTTTACGAGTGCCAATAAACCGCTGGAAACAATTATTGTGTTCAAGAATTTATATTTTTTTAGTCTGCTACTGTTGCACCATGCGTCATAATTCTAGGTCAGCTCTTTGAAGGTTTTGGTATGAAGTAACGGGCCCTTATAATCGAACGGACGGGGAATTTACATGTCTAATGTCATAATGGGTACATTTGCATCTGCAAGGTTGTTGTGCGGAAAAACTCTACTGAATGCAATATGAACGGGCCTTATGTTTTGTCGATACGCGGTAGTTTCTTGTAATATGTGATTTCTGCCATTTCTTTCAAATTTCTCAATCATATTCTATGCGTTGTTTGTCCTTAACCACAGATGACCAATCAGACGATATTTATGAAAGCATGTGACAAGGAGGAAATGAATGGTGACATTTTAGGGAATGCCATGTTAGAGACGTCCCTCTCTTTACAAGAATGCAGAAGAACTAAACAAAAGAAGTTCATGTGGTTTAATTCAAGACTGCAAGATTTGTATCCGAAGTTGTGATAAACAAAGCTGCCTCACGCTTTTTCTTAGAAAAATTGAGTCACCGTTTTCAGAGCCCCGCCCCATGCCTACGAAGGCATTTTGTGACATCATACTAAATGGTTACTTTGTTCCCATGCACACGTGTAATTAATTTTTCGGCATTGATTTTTGCATGACAGAACAAAACACACACTATTCTTGATAGTATGTAAATAGATTCTGAAAAGTCTAGTTTGTGAGGGATTGATAAAAGTATTGTATTGTACACCCGAATGAAGGATATATGGGAATTCCCATATATCTCATTATCTTTGATAAATTTTAATTCCCATAAATCTTGACAAAGTTTTCGCACATGTATCAGCAAATTTTTGATGTAACAAATTTCGTTTCTCAAATAGAAAATAGAAAGGCCAGTTTTTCAGCAAAGATGTTTGGGGTGTAAAAGAGAGTCTTATTATATAAACACCAATGAAATACCAAGTCAGCTTTAGCGCGAAAGCATTATATCTTCACACGTGAAAATAACATACTATTTTCACGTCTGAGAAGATCACCGTCGCTATGGTTACATTATAAATCCCTTAAATCTGTACTTAAATGTATTGATGTATGATCGAAACATCATCGGATCTTCCTCGGAAATCTTCGGTTTTCTTCGGTAATCTTCGGACGTTTTCGGTAAGTTGAAAACTCGAAGAAATTCCATATCAACCCGACCAAAAGACAATTTTGCGAAGAACATTTTGTCGTAAGAGTGGGGCTTATTTTAATTAAGTTAATTTTTGTAGGTAAAGAGACATCCAGAAGGTACGCTGCAAAATAAACCGTGCAGTTGTAGTCCCCGGCCATAAGAGTCACTAAATTTCTCTAACCCTCTTCAGGTCGACTTTTAGCACCGCTAGGCTGATTTCGGAAACTTTAAATAAATAAATATTCTAACGAAATGCTGTACACCAAACAACTAAGACCACGTTTCAATGTACAAACAGATTCGATCCGCGCTAAAGTATTTATTCAACCGAAACGTAGGAACATTATATCGTTAGCTTTTAATTGCCTGTGTATTTCTAAAGCATTATTAATATAAATATTGTAAAGTGAAAATAAACTGTCCTGAGCAAGGCTATTTCTCGTTTGACCCGCATTCTGTCAGTCAATTCATTGGCGAAAAAAAAAGCGGTGTAATCATGATAGAACGGCTTCAGAGGAAATAGGTACTCTGGAGAGAAAAATATTAGAACAAAGAATTACACTTTATTTAAGCACCGACGTTAAACAGTAAAAGAAAACCCTTTGTCCTGAACCCGGGGGGTGACTCCCATACAAAAAGGAAGGGGTTGGTCGTCGGAAATTTTGAAAATTACCCCTAAGAGGTACCAAGATCCTGTTTTGTGGCCGTGGCTTGAAAATGTTTTTCACCCCTAAGAGTTACCAACTCTCAAACAATACACTAACTGACACCGACTTTTTTCGACTCAGTACCCTGAAAGGTGGGAGGCGCGATGGCCTCATGGTTAGTGCGCTCGTCTCCGGATCGAGCGGTCCGGGTTCGAGCCCTGGCCAGGGACGTTGTGTTGTGTTCTTGGGCAAGACACTTTACTCTCACAGTGCCTCTCTCCATCCAGGTGTATAAATGGGTACCGGTGAACTTAACGCTGGGGGTAACCCTGCGATGGACTAGCATCCCATCCAGGGGGGAGTAGAAATACTCCTAGTCGCTTCATGCTACAGAAACCGGGATAAGCTCCGGCTGATGGGCCACTTGGCTCGCATGCAGACTTTACCTTACCTTTACCTACCCTGAAAGGTCTCGCAAAAGCTCCCGCTGTAGACCTTTTGAGGCTGAACACCCTAAGACATACCAAAACGGCTTTTTTATCCCCTAAAATGTACGACGAGCACCCCCGTCGTTGTTATATGGGATTTCCCTCCCCCCCCCCCCCCAAAAAAAAAAAAATCCGGGCCCTGAAATGGGACGTTAACCAAATATTTACGGTTATTTAATGCTCTCTGGTAGTGTATGCTAAATATTACTCTAGTGGCTTGAGATATCTTATTCCAGAACTTGTTAGATTAAAATACAAAGTCACTTATATATAGTCCGCGTTACACCATTCGAAAGCGCTCAATAACTATGCATGTATATATATCACATAGAATTTCAACGTATTCATAAATAACATAACTGTGAAAATCATTAATTTCCTGCTTCTCCTGAAAACTTGATACACCAGGCACTAATGTTTTAAACCCGGGGGAAGTGAGGGGGGCGGGGGTCTCCCATACAAAAAGGACGGGGATGTTCGTCGAAAATTTTGATAAGAACCCCTAAGAGGTACCAAAATCCTACTTTGTGGGCGTGGTTTGAGATTTTTTCACCCCTTGGAGGTACCAATTCTAAAACATCAATTAAGCTTCTGTCATATTTTTTCGGCTCAATACCCTAAACGGTACCACAAAAGCGCCCGCTGTGGACCTTTTGAAACTGAACACCCTAACAGTTACCAAAACCACTTTTTCAACCTCTAAAAGGTACGACGAACACCCCTGTCCTTTTTACATGGCTGTCCTCCGGGGTTTTAACACAGCAATTTCTACTGAATGTAACCTGGCAAGTGCAAGCTTTTCTTCCTATCTAACAAACTTCTTGTTTATCATGACTGAATTAAAAGTATAGTTACCACAGAAAAGTTTTAGCTTTATTGTTCTAAAATTGAAGGCAATAATTTCCAATAACTGACCAAGAACACAATTTCTTCACACAGCGTCGACGCATACATAGAGGCAATGGTTGTTCACCATTTACACGGAGAAGCCGGTTCGTCAATGATTTATGCAAACGGAGCAAAAATGTCTGATGGTAAGTTCCGTTCGGATTGGCCGTTTACCAAAAAAAACACCAACTGACCGAATGAGACTAGGACGAGTTCGGCCTGATCATAATCCCAAAATAATTACAAATGGTAAGCACATTTCCACACGGATATTTCGGGTGGAAATTTTGGACTACCTTTCAAGACGTTCCGTTTATTTCGGAAATTTTCCTGTCGGTTGAGCCAAAATTGTCTTACATTTACATTCTGACCAAACCTGTTTCCGGAATTTTTGGGTAAACGGTGAACAATCAATGTGTCACAGAAATCTGGGGCACCAATATGGCCAGCGCTGTAACAGTTGGTAAGTATGGTTTGTATTAAGAGCTAGCCACTCAGTTTTAACTAGTAAAATTCTAAAGTTTGATGGGCAAGTGAAACTCTGCGCCGTCCAACCAGCTCCTAAATATTGCGGCTATTGTTTATTACATACAATTGGGAAAATTAGTTTTCATCTTCTGTCAACTCGTTCACTATTAATCGCGTGCAGTACAGCTGTAACATGGGGAATTTTCTTTGAGAGATTATCTGATTGTATAAAACAAAGGTCGACTCGCTACATTACTTTATTTATTGTTACAAGTTCACGTTTACCTGGGCTCACTCATTGTACCTACGAAAAAAACAAGAAAGTAAATTCAGTTCTAAATCACAACAATCACAGTGGCATGTTCACACAATTTCTCATCTTGCTGCTGCCCTCTCCAAAGGCTTTTCTAACTATTTTTTTTTCTTAGCGCAAGGGACGATTGAGAGACTGGGAGTGAGCAAGAAGGCGCGAGAGGGAGGTGGTAGCGAGTGAGGAGTGCACCCCTCCTCACTAGTTAATTATTACATTTTTTGCTATTACGCGGTCGACTGGGGACGAGGCAGATCTTACGGTATGTCTCGCTCGGCATGACGACCGAAGCATGCCAAATGTAGTGATTTTTCAAATATCCCTTTTAAATTTCTTAGCATGAAGGACAGTAGGATACCACTAAGATAAATGATTTGGTCTAGGTAAAATATTATTTTTTTCTTTCAATCTGCTCTGCTTCGGAAGGGGATATCGGTTCTACCTTTTGTAGGCGGGCTGATAACGTCATAGTAACATAAGCAAAATACAGCTGACATGATGATTTTTCAACTTACGACTCTTAGCAAGGTTGTGCACAGGCACTCCAGGCTCAACGCTCATTGAGCGGTTACGTTGATTTCGCTGCGGTGATCTCGGGGGAATCTTGGGGGAGAATCCCACAGAAGTTGCGTCAATGGAATGAGACTTTTGACGAAGAAATACGTCTGGGAAGTCTGGATGACGCGGTAATCCATTCATGCCTGTATTGAGTTTAAGAGAAAATATTTAACTGTGAAATAAATTTATCCAGTGTAAGCAAGCAAAATGTTATTCCAAGCCCACAGCCGTCGTCTCGCACCAGCTGATCCTATTTTCCTCCCTCTCCCCTTCCTCCCTCCCTCACTCCCTCACTCACTCCCTTCCGCCCTCCATCTCTCCCTCTCTCCCTTGCTATTTTCCGCCTCCCCCATCTCTCCCTCCCTTCCTCCCCTCTCTCCATCTCTCTCTCCCTCTCCATCCCTCCATCCTTCCCTTCATCCTTCCTTCCCTCCCTCCCTTACTCCTTTGCGCCTAACCCCCATTCCTCCCTTCCTTCCTTCCTTCCTCCCCTCCACCCCCCCACCTCTCTCCTTCCCTCCATACTTCACTGCCTCTCTCCATCCCTCCTTCCCTCCCTCCCAGATCCTTCCCTCCCACCATCCCTCCTTGCATTCCTCCTCTCCTCCTTCCCTCTCACCCACCTTTCCTTCCCTCCTCCCTCGTTCCGTTCTTTCGATCATGCCATCATTTCATTGTTCCGCTTTCTTTAATCAAGTAGTCTACATCATACCTTGACGAGGTTTTACTGGCAGGGTTAATGCATTTCTTGCTCCATTACAAGAGCCATAGTTTCTGTAAGAGATGCATAGACCGATACGAATCAAAGGACGTTTTTATCAGGGTGTTTAAAAAGCAAAATAATTTCATTATTTTTTAACATTCGATCAAAGTTAAACTATTTCAATTGCTTATTTAGACTACTTAAGAATGGCTGACTGTTAGGATCGAGAAACGCCGGTCAACGTCCCATTTGACAAATCGCTCATATTTTGCCCAAAGATACCCTTAGGTGACGTAATTCTAAAAATCATATTTAAAGATTCCAGCGAATTTTTATTTTTCAGAAATTCGCGAAAATTTGAAAGCGCGATCAAAAATGCGGTTTTTCGTGTAATAAAATGACCGAAATAAGGTGCGAGGACGAAGCGCTGCTTAAGTCTTAAAATAAACTCAATTGACTTCAAACTTCACACAAATGTGGAACAACCACTCTAATTTATTTCTCGCTTTAAACTAATCTCAGATATGTTGATATAGTGGTTTTCCCAACCATTTTAAAATCACCTAAGAAGCGTGTGAAAAATAACGGCAAAATATAGGTCATGTTTAACAGCATAAAAATGCATCTGGTACCTCACTTTCCGATTATTTTACTTTACAGCCTTAAAATATCATTATTAAAGATATACCATGCCAAGTTTCATGCTCGAACTCGCAGTATTTCCCTTTGTGAAAAACGAAAATCTACGTCAATGTGTTGAGCGCAAATAACACAATAATTATGCACGAACCAGAGACAAATCAATTTCAATGGCGAAAGTAAAGGGCTATCATTAATAAGAATCCCGTCAATTCACTGCTATCAGTAGAAACATAATGTCCACTGCATAAAAACTGTTTTTAGACGTTTTCGAACCATTGCGCGTTAACTTTGTTTAATTTCCTGTCCGCCGTCATGTCTAGTTTGTCATCGCGTGTATTTCCTTAATGTAAACAACACGTGAATGGTTGTCATAACAAACGCAAGAGATTTCCTGGAACCTTAATGTTTCGATTCACCAAAACGCTTTAACTTCGTTAAGACACAATAATGGGTCGACTTGGAATGCTGTTTAGCATCAAGGACGTTAAAGGACTGTAAATTAACCGAGTTGAAATATCTTGAAGCAAATCAAATTCGCGCCCTTATTTTAATTTGGTAAACAGCCGATCTCTGTTCAAGTTCAATAAGTCGAGAGGTTAATCCGGCAATGTATTACCGGTACAACAACAAAATCAAACCGAGGTCATCAAAAGTGTAAGTTTAAAAGTGTAGAGGCAAGTTCCAAATAAATTTCGCCCATATAAATTGGAAACAAGAAGTGAAACAGTCTGACCCGAAACAAATAACCAAAACATTAATACGACTAATTTAATCCGAAAATGTTGCAGAGAACATACCTAAAAGCCGTCGATTCCTCTCAATACCACTCCGCATTGCCTTAAAGAGCCCAAGCTTTCTGCTGTAAGAATCAGGGGCCTTATGGATCTGTATTTATTATATCGGCAACCATGCTGCTGGCTGATATTCGATACACAACCGTACGAGCAGCCCAGTCACGTTTTCACTGCTCTTGCGCAAATGTTCAACATTTCGCAAGTTTAAAGTAGCGACAGTAGATTGAAATGCGCTTTTTAAAGCTGTCCTACCCAGGAACAATTATTTGTTGTTTTTGAATGGCTCTTAGTTGTAGCTACAGTCGGAGAGGGGTGGGGGGGGGGGGGGGGGGGGGGTGGGGGGGGGAGAGGGTATTCCCGGAAATTTCGGATATCTGTATGACGTGGAAGATTAAGTGGTCTCCAGCTCTTAACGCCAACACTGAAACACTAGATGATTCTCGAAGTATCACAGGGATCACTAAGCTAAATAATTTTGAGTGTAGCTCCGCTGAGTCAATTACCTGTTGGCGCGCATATTGCATTGACCGTGGACAGGTGGAAAAACAGTTAAGGTGGTATGGTACCCTAAAATATGGCGATGTTCATGAAAAATTCAATTTCTTGGAAATACAAGACTTAAGACCCTTGAGGACTGGTCAAAAACATTTTGAAACGATCTTGCCGAATTTCCTTCCAGATGAGTGTGAAATTTAAGGAAAGTACACAGTGGTATAAGTTTTTTCACGTGGCAACGGCCATAGCAACGACAGTTTACTATAAGAACGTGACCAAAAATATAGATTATTTGTACCTTATATGAACGAAACTATTTAGAAAAAACTTTTAAGACATGTACAACTCGATTGGTATAATTATTTGTGAAAAGCTTTGACTCAAATTGCCATCACAGGCTCATTCATTTCCCTTATGACAAGGAATATTTCCCACAACTGCGGTAACTTTTTACAAAATAGAACAACCATTGCACCCCCTTTCCCGAGATCCAATCTGCACCCCCCCCCCCCCACTATTTGTGGCTCGTTAAATGCTTAGCACTTCGTGTAAGAAACTTTAAGTGCATTTTTCTCAAAAGTTTACTTTTGTACCGACTGACTTCGCGCCAACATTTCTACTTTGCAAGGTTTTTAAGTAGAATTTTTTAAACTTGGGCTCATCAAAGACCAGTAGTGTCGTGATGATATAAACCAAAAAAATCGTAACATTTTAAGGTTTCACGTGACATGAGATGATTTGTCCACTGGGTGTGGTTAAAAATAAGGTTATTTCCAAATAAAGCTGTAAAAAGCACTGAAAATAAGAGTTAACTGTCAAAACTTAGGTTCATATCACAGAACAAAACAGAAACTTACATGATATGCTTATTTGACAGTCAATTCTTGTTTTGTAAAAAAGCAGGAAGTGTTGGCGTCAATACTATAAAACACTACTTCAAAAGGCTGTGGCTGGTTTCCATAGCAACCATTTTGAGTAAAACTCTAGAAATTTAATTTCTCTTCTTGAGTGCAATGGCACACAATTGATCTTTCTTTACCATATTTAAACAAACTTTTTTGTCCATATTGAGGGTACCATACCACCTTAAGCATGGCGACTTGACTGACTTGACCCGTGGCTCTCGGCCACGCCCATCTAGTAGTATGTCACCCCAGTATGTGTCGAAAGAAAACTTGAGATTCTCTCAAATACGATTAACATTACAACCAGACCGACTGCGTGTTGGACAACGCCAAGTTACAATGTGCAACAGGCTTTTCCGGTTTAACTGTTTTTCCACCTGTCCACGGTCAATGCAATATGCGCGCCAACAGGTAATTGACTCAGCGGAGCTACACTCAAAATTATTTAGCTTAGTGGTCCCTGTGATACTTCGAGAATCATCTAGTGTTTCAGTGTTGGCGTTAAGAGCTGGAGACCACTTAATCTTCCACGTCATACAGATATCCGAAATTTCCGGGAATACCCTCTCCCCCCCCCCCCCACCCCCCCTCTCCGACTGTAGCTACAACTAAGAGCCATTCAAAAACAAGAAATAATTGTTCCTGGGTAGGACAGCTTTGAAAAGCGCATTTCAATCTACTGTCGCTACTTTAAACTTGCGAAATGTTGAACATTTGCGCAAGAGCAGTGAAAACGTGACTGGGCTGCTCGTACGGTTGTGTGACAACTTTTACTGAGTCTCGAATATCAGCCAGCAGCATGGTTGCCGATATAATAAATACAGATCCATAAGGCCCCTGATTCTTACAGCAGAAAGCTTGGGCTCTTTAAGGCAATGCGGAGTGGTATTGAGAGGAATCGACGGCTTTTAGGTATGTTCTCCGCAACATTTTCGGATTAAATTAGTCGTATTAATGTTTTGGTTATTTGTTTCGGGTCAGACTGTTTCACTTCTTCTTTCCAATTTATATCGGCGAAATTTATTTGGAACTTGCCACTACACTTTTAAACTTACACTTTTGATGACCTCGGTTTGATTTTGTTGTTGTACCGGTAATACATTGCCGGATTAACCTCTCGACTTCTTGAACTTGAACAGAGATCGGCTGTTTACCAAATTAAAATAAGGGCGCGAATTTGATTTGCTTCAAGATATTTCAACTCGGTTAATTTACAGTCCTTTAACGTCCTTGATGCTAAACAGCATTCCAAGTCGACCCATTATTGTGTCTTAACGAAGTTAAAGCGTTTTGGTGAATCGAAACATTAAGGTTCCAGGAAATCTCTTGCGTTTGTTATGACAACCATTCACGTGTTGTTTACATTAAGGAAATACACGCGATGACAAACTAGACATGACGGCGGACAGGAAATTAAAGTGCACCTAACCCCAAAAATTTTTTTTCGCTAAAACGAATCTACTTGTTATGTGAAATAGTTCTGCGAAAAAATTTTTGGATTCCGTTAAATCCTCGATTTTTTGTGCCCCGGCGAAATCTCGAAAATAGCTCCAAAACACCGCCATTTTGTTTCACAACCGAGTTTGAGGAGAATGGGTCCAGCGGCTCTTGTGACGTCTACCCAGGAAGGTTGGATATCTCATTTCCTCTCATCTCCTTCAGGATGGTGCAATACACATTCGAAAAGTGCGCTGAAACGCCTTCCAGAGGTGCTATCGGCTGTTGCAGCAATATTCCAGATTTAAAGAAAGATATGCTGTACAATTTACTGGCGATGATCGGCTAATGGTGCAATAAAGACGTAAACTATGGTTGATTTTGTCGAACCGAAACAAGCGAACTGAACTGAATCTGTGAGAACCATTGAAGAACTCTCAGTAGAATTTGTTCCGCAGACTTTCGTACGCTATTTTCATAAATTTTCTGCTTAGAGCTAACCAGCAATTTGTACAAATACTACTGACAACCTATATCTTCCAATCCCGCAGTATTTATAACATAACCGGCAAAGTTGTATGATCTGATCATGATAAAGAAGCGTTGTACTGATATGTAAATAGATCGCAACTGTACGCCGCCAACCAACACTTATTTCTCTTTCGATTTAGATGAAAGTCGAAGATTAATCCTTTAGAATTACATGATAACAAAATTTTTAGACTCACAGAGTTTTTCGAAGGTTTGGAAATCAGCAGTGCGACAAAGACTCTGTGCAATAGCGTCAAAAATATGACCGCGTAACATTATCTGCGGACCGCTTGGGGAACACATCCTTTTCGCTTATCCGACGAATTTCACTGCAAACTTTAAGAACAATTTACATTGGTTATTTGGAGTTACGACTTAAAACGTGTGACAATGTGAAATCGGTAATTGTATGAAATGTTTCCTTCCGCCTTGCTTCCCGCAGCTTCTAAAATACAGGTCCAAACAATACGATTTTCAATCGATCGAAGCCAATGTTTTGGAGGTCATCAAGTCTCCAAAACAGCAACACATACGTCGCTCTTATAAACATGAAGCATTCAACTGAAAGTAAAACACAAACTGGATTTAACAGAACAGTCACACCCTGACACAATACATTCTCGCTAAGGACAAATGTAAACGGGCTGTAAACACGCGTGGGAATCTTATGTTTAGTTGACGAAATTACCATCCAAAGCAGTCCTCGAGTTTTCTTTCCTACTTTTCGTTTGCCTGCTACTCCACTTCGTATCTAACTTTCCATTCCTAATATACAAGCAGCTCGTCCGTAAAGTCTTCCCCTTCGTCGCTTGAAATATTGTAAATTGCTCTCAAAGCTCTAAGCAGTGAGTTCACAGTTGTCGAACGTGCTCGATCGAAGTTTATTTCGGAGTCTTCCGAATCGAAACTTAACTCTGACTCCAGTGACGAAAAAGAAATGATTCTGAGACAAAACTTGGACGTTTTAGTGCCAAAATACATCGGAACGATCAGTTTTGTGTTCCATTTTCTCGAGCAAATACAGAGAGTTGACTGAGGCGCCATTGTGTTTGGTTCCTGGGTAGACGTCATCAGGCACCGCCGCCCCAGACTCCCTAAAACGCGGTCGTGAAACACTTCAAGCGCGACTTTGAAAGGGCATAGAAAATCGAGGATTCAACCAAATTCAAAAATTTCTTCGCCCAAATGCTTCAAATAAAGTCTAGATTCGTTTTAGCGAAAAAAAATTTTTGGGGTTAGATGCACTTTAAACAAAGTTAACGCGCAATGGTTCGAAAACGTCTAAAAACAGTTTTTATGCAGTGGACATTATGTTTCTACTGATAGCAGTGAATTGACGGGATTCTTATTAATGATAGCCCTTTACTTTCGCCATTGAAATTGATTTGTCTCTGGTTCGTGCATAATTATTGTGTTATTTGCGCCCAACACATTGACGTAGATTTTCGTTTTTCACAAAGGGAAATACTGCGAGTTCAAGCATGAAACTTGGCATGGTATATCTTTAATAATGATATTTTAAGGCTGTAAAGTAAAATAATCGGAAAGTGAGGTACCAGATGCATTTTTATGCTGTTAAACATGACCTATATTTTGCCGTTATTTTTCACACGCTTCTTAGGTGATTTTAAAATGGTTGGGAAAACCACTATATCAACATATCTGAGATTAGTTTAAAGAGAGAAATAAATTGGAGTGGTTGTTCCACATTTGTGTGAAGTTTGAAGTCAATTGAGTTTATTTTAAGACTTAAGCAGCGCTTCGTCCTCGCACCTTATTTCGGTCATTTTATTTCACGAAAAACCGCACTTTGACCGCGCTTTCAAATTTTCGCGAATTTCTGAAAAATAAAAATTCGCTGGAACCTTTAAATATGATTTTTAGAATTAGGTAACCTAAGGGTATCTTTGGGCAAAGTATGAGCGATTTGTCAAATGGAACGTTGACCGGCGTTTCTCGATCCTAACAGTCAGCCATTCTTAATATGTTCCACAGAATCGCAGTAAAGGTCTAAGCTGTTCAGTTGAACGTCTGTCGCACTCTGTGATGTGACTGCCTTATTTCGTGGTTAACGAGGCAGGTTCTATATAACCAAGCACAGAGCTAATTTAGCTCCTCTAAGATGTAAGAACTTGAAGCACATCGGAGATTTTCTCAATATCTTTTAGTCTTCCTAATAATTCGGGCGTCAATGAATCTTAAATGCTACCAAGTCAATCACCGTTATCACAAACATTAGCTTGTTAAATTCCAGTGTTTCTTTGAGCTAGCTTCTCAGATAAACCCAAATGAATACTTACTTGGTATTTGGTCTATGGGATAACTATAAAGAAAAGAAAAACAAGGTTTAATTGAGAAGGTAAGGAGATAGCTCGATGGCCAGGATCAGGCATTCAGCTAGTGAGCGAAATTAACAGCAGTTCTCTTTAAAATAACGTTTCCGAGGAAACCTGGCTTAGAAAAGGTTTGCCCTGTACTATAACTAATTGTAATCTAAGCTACGGGAAGTATCGAAGAGGAGACACGTGAAAAGAGCAAAAGTTCGATGGTGGTGTGTGGTGTGGTGGGTTGGGATGGCACATGGCAACTAAAAGTGCATAGGCGCCTCCACACATGGAGATAGGGAAAATACGAAGTAAACAAGGCTGATATCAAGTGCCTGCGGAAGGATTGAACTATGAACAGGATTTTATAAGTTGTTCTTCACACTAAATTGAAATCTCGATGAGTTTATAGAGTAAATTAAAACACTTACGTTAGGATCTGATCCCCTCCATCCATTAGCTAAACCTGCAGTAGCTGCGAAATAAAAAAAAGTGAAATAATCTTATCGAGCGGATAGAACGCGCGAGACCCTAAAACATGATTTTGTTCTGAAAAAGCAAACTGATAGAAAGATTATCGAAACAAATAAATGTTCAAAAATCATACACAACATGCAGTTTATGAAATCTGATCAACTTTTATCTAGCCACCACCTAATTGGTTGAGGTTGTCTAGCACGATCAGCACTCTAGGGTATATGCATGCGTGAATGTTAAAGAAGACTCTGGATGGCTTTTACAACTCTCCTGATCAGACTTTGCTATTTTTTTCTGTACTCTACCTCTGTGAGCAAAGGAAAATTTTGCCCTGGCTGGTAATTGTGGCGATCGGGGACTCCCTGGTGACCCGTAAGTTGTTTCTTCACAGATTGGCTGTTGACTGCAAAACACCAAAACACTTAAAACCAAAGAATATGGAGTATGTAACATAAAAGTTTGAATTGATATACGGTACTTAACCACTGTTTTAATAGCCTGCGAGCAAGCTCTTCGCGGGGAAAGAAAGGAGAGGAAATGGGCTCTACTTTCTTCATATTAAAAAAAAAACAAAAAAAAACAAAAAAAGAAAACAGAATTACTGATATACTTACTCAAATTGTGATTGCATTCTGGTGTAAATCTGAAACAAAAACATTCAGGCGTTCACTCACTTTCTCTGGATCCAGTTTGTTTCCCTTTTATCAATGAGTTGTTTTTGTGATCACTTTTTTATTCACAAGAATGATCAAAATTGCATTTCTCCTTACAATACAAATACGCTGTCAACCACACATGTGATGAGAAAAAAGAAAATGATCCTCCAGGGTTAGAAATTAGAGCTATGAGCCAGGGATAACGTCTTTATATAGTACTTACTATAATCGATATTTTGACTGACGAAGGTTGGGTTCAATTTCTTGGCAATGAAACATAAAACAAAATATTCATCACATTTGAGAGAACTTACGTTTGGATCTGAGCCACGTCTTTCACCCATTCCCTGCTCACCTGCAATTTTGCGTAAAGAACACAGTCAAACATTTCAAGCCAAGGCTGCTGAGATATAAGGGATCGTATCGCTGTGCCCCCTTATGACAGACAAGCAGCGAAGCAGCTAGACAGAGAATACCATTGTTTTTTCCCTCGATGAGATGCTTGTATGCCCAAAATTCGGCCTTACCCATTTTTGAAACTGCGTGGGTTTAATTAAGCATTGCAGCACAACGAACGCGAAATAGACTTGAGCTCTGAGGCTAGTCATGCATAAGCTTATGACCAAGTGAATGAGTTATGAGCATGCCGTTACTCCTCACACAAAGACAATCTCAAATAGACATAGATCGGATTTGAATGTTCTGATGTACATTTTTTCTAGAACTCTAAAATAACTGTACATACCCAAGAAGAATCTGGGTGAAAGAGGTGACTGCGGAGATCTTGGAGACCTTGGCGGAAGCGGGGGGGCGTTACCGCATGTAGGGATGTCGTGGATGGAGTGCCGTTTATTGTCAAGACAGTGGTGCTTTGGGGGTAAGGCGGGCGCTCTTTCGAAATCCTTACGGGGCACGTCATAAATCAGCTCTTCTCTATGCTACAAAAGGAACAACACACACAGCTGGTCAGTATCGGCGATGAAAATTCACTTCCTATATAGTTGCAGGCTGAAAAGGCTCGCGGGGGATCGTGGGGCTCGTGGGGCTAACGGCCACCTCCCTACAAGACCCCACCTCTCTACAGCGGTCTTTTGTTTCGTCCCGGCGGACGGTTCATGCATCATTCTTATTTAAACTTTCTACAACGGTTATATCTCCACAACGACAACAGCCACTAAAACGCGTCCCAACTGCCAAAATGACCTCTCCACATGTACAACGGCCAGATAATCAACGACTAACGAATGGTGTATACAAAATCCCATTTTGTATACACGTCACGAATCGCGGGTCTCTATGTCTGTTTGGTTTCTGTTTTATTGATATATTTTGACTGTGTTAGGTATCTCGATGCTACAAAGAACACTTTTAAATATACAAATGTTGTACCCCCCGGAAAAACAGGTGTCATGTTACATCCCTACCTCCCCTTAGCGGCCATCTCTCTATAACGGCCACTTTCATCTGTCCCCAAGGTGTCCATTGTAGAGATGTTTGACTAGATAAGAATTTATCTAGTTAATACTAAATGAAGTAGCTAGTGATTCTTGCTACTTTAGAGAAAATAAAATTACTTTGTATATTACGAAATTACCTCTCTAGCACTCCTCTGAATGAATTTACTGAATGCTTTTGCCGTTTCCTCGCTAATATCACTATTTCTCCAGCTTTGATTGACAGCTTGTTCTGCTATATGAATTGCTTTCCAAATTTCAGAAGTCATCGTTTTCTCTGATGAACAACGCAATAGATAGTACTAATTAAAAAAAAAACAATTCGAATTTAATACATGCAACAGCTAAGTCGTGTGTAACTTTGTTTACTAAACACAGCACTACTAAAACGATTCCTGAATGGGAACTGAGAGCTTTTTTAATCAATCAAAAATGCGGTGTTGCAATCATTCGATATCTAACTTACCGTTCTCTTGATTTTCAGGTCGTGACATTCTCACATAGTCATATTCTTCATCAGGCTGATCTAGAGGCATTTTTGGGTCCATCTCTATGTAATTCTCTTGATTATCCTGATCATAGTTGTTGTTGACTTCCATCTCAGTTGAGGGGATATTTTTTGTATGCATTCGTTCGTTTGCCTTAAAAAAAAGAAATATGAAAAGAGATTTTAGTGTTTCCATAGTATATCTGTTCGCTTATTTGTTACCTTGAATTCATTGTTCTTCGCCTGAATGTTCTTTTAAGCAACCAATGTCAAAAACAGAATTGCGCGATTTTGCTGGTTTGTGCTTACTTTCAGAAATCCTTTCTGATTTAGTTCATAAAACCCTGTCCGCATACAATATTTTATGAAGCGGACCAAATTTATGCCAATTAACATACCAATTATTCATAAAACTTTGGGGGTAAACGAGATAGGAAGACAAAAAAAAAATTGGTATTCAACAAATCATAGACTAGTATCAAGCTTGTCAACCTCATAATGCACGTTTTTCCTCTTTGTAAAGAGCTTTCTGTTCTAAACAGTTTGATCGTTCGAGCGTAAGGGCTGTTCAAACGACCTCCATGTTTGTTGCATATGGCGAGTGCCACCTGAGGAGAGTATACAATCTACCCACCCCCTCCCCCCCACCCCTGTATATTTGGATCTACTCTTGCAATGTCTCTTTCGCCATATGAAAAAATAAACAAGGTGGCCGCCGCGATCAGAAGGCCAACACTAGGAGCGTGCAACTCCCATACTAAGCCTATGTCATGACATTTTTAAGGACTGGTCTATTTTTAGGCCTCTTTTACCGCGAAATAGGTCAGTTCCAGTCTACATGAGCGCGCATCGGTGGGAAAAAAAACGTTTTTCTTTTTAATCTTCCGGTGAAATTATGACGTCAGTGATTTGTCACCGAGGTTCCTGCGGGGGTCTGAATTCGCGGTAAGTTCAAACTAAAAATAGGTCTGTGAAAACGCTGTGACAGGAATATGGGGTAGTTGCTCGCTCCTAGCGATGGGCTCCTGGTATGACCACTTGACAGAAAATAATCGACTTTAAACAGTTTACTTATAAGCTGGCTTAAATTCGTTCAAGGGCAAAGTCACCTCAAAATCTTGTAGATCTTCTGATATTTCGAAGTGTCCATATTTCTCTGCTAATTCCTTTGGGCACATGCCGTGTTTATTTTGGAGTGCGCACGCCTGTCGTGCCGCTGGGCAGTACTGTAGGCACGCCGCTACGGCACGCTTGAGTCCGTGGGCAGCTCCAAAGTGAATAAGAGTGGGGTATATGGTTCTCGACTGACCTGAAACTGATTCAGATGTGATGATAGTTATTGAAAACGTTGTACTTGCCGGCAATTAACAACAAGGGGGCATCAGAAAAAGACAATAACACTAACGAATCGAAAACAGCCTACAAGAAAATTAGTACAAAATTATTACATATTTACATAATGACGCATACTAAACTTGTGTTATAACTATAGTATCAGGAAAGTATTCAGTTTTATTAAAATCTAGATCATTGGATAAATGGAACTAGAGAGTTTTCATTGGCTTAGCCATCATGGGTTATGAGCCATTATACCATGCTCTACAAATATGGTAAACGTAGGCGCGAGTTTTTGGGACGTTTTTATTTTTATTCTAGTCTAGTTTTCTATATTTTGGAAGCGTTTTTACGAAAACAATCATTCCACTCGCGCTTGTTGGATCTGAGATGACTATAGCTAACTCGGCGCTAGGCGCTTCTTTGGCTCTCTACCATCTCAGATCCAAAGCGCGCTCGTGGAATAATTGTTAAATAAAACTGAAATGAAGATACGATACGATAAGATTTACGTTACAGCGACTAGTTTCTGAAAGAACTTGACACTTTTAAACTAAAATCAGCTGAACGTAGCTTATAAGGTCATATAATAATAATAATAGTAATAATAATAATAATAATGATAATAATAACAAGGACTTATAATAATAAAAATGTTTATTCGTGGCTTCTAAAAAATTACAACTGTAAAAATTCTTAGGACAATATATATGCCAGGGAAATACTAACTTACAAACGAATTACAAATTACACTCATTCTTTACAACCCTTATAAATTTGTCTATTATCATTTGTCGAAAAAATTTAAATAAGAATAGTAAAAAATACTCTACACATTTAAATGGAAAAACTCTACTTTAAAAATACACTGTAGCTATATGCAGGTCCACTTCTTATTATTAATAATAATAATAATAATAATAACATTTATAATGCGCAAATTTCATAAAATGTTCAAATGCGCCTGACAAGATTAAAAAGGGAATAAAAAGGCTAAAAAGGTAAAATTACAATTAAAAGTAAACTATAACCAACCTTCCACTTGTCCGGTTTGGGGAATCTCAAGCAAATGAAACTCATGGGGAGACTTCTGCTGAATTTTGCGAGCAATAACCTCGTCAACCATTGTAATGTTAGCTGTGGAGACCCCAAGCGAATCACAAAGCAGCTGCTTTGGACAAGTGGCTTTTTCCAAAAGTTCATCGAGCACCTGACTCCTCGAGAAAAACTCAAAAGAACACCGAGCGATGGAGGGCTCGTGTTCCTTGAGTTTATCGTAAATGCTAACGATGGTAGTTTCCGGCGGGTAGTACACTGCAAGTTAAACGTAAATATAACATCGAGAAATTAAAAGGATAAAAAAGACAGCGGAGAATTCCAGTAACTAATATCAAGCTGTGTTTTCTACCTTTTGGACAGGACAAGCATTTGTATAGCACCTGGGGATGACGATGTTGTGTTCATGCGATACAAGGGAATGGTCTTGTTTAATAACCAAGCTTGTTGGAGACTGCACTTGGAGAATATGAGATTAAATGCAATATACAGAAAATAATATTAATAGAAATTAAGCTACATGGTCAGAGGAATTGAGAAATATTGAAATGCGTTAAGACAGGGCCATTCAAATGAATAAATGTTACAGTTAAATGTGTTGCAAAATCTAGAAATACATAATTACTGGCCATATGAGGATGTGGTGTATCCTGTTACTTAGCACAGTGTCTGACCAAAACAGAGACATTGAAGTGTTACGTGAGATGAACATTTTACCGTACCTGGCGCATGCACCTGAATAACACAGCTGTTCAGTAGGACAGCAGGCACTTTTAGACAGTGTTGTTCTCCTTTGAACTCTACTTCATAGGGACCGCTGTCCACAAGAAGCGGCTTGTTGAAAATGAATAAAACACTCTCTTTTGACTGTTAAAAATAGAGTCAATTTATAGCGTTAGTTTAACTAAGCCGTAGGTGGTAGGAATAAAGTTTTGTATTCTTTTTGCCTATCTTAATGTTCCCTTTCAATAGATTTTTGTCCCGTTATTTTAAAGTGACTTTACAGTTAAGTTCCTTTTATCATTTTTTTTTTTTTTTTTGCGATTTTGCGCTTTTTAAACTAAGTCAATTGTGGTCATTTTCTTCTCAGCACACAAAAAAGTCCATCATGTCCATCATTGGGAATTCAAATTTTTTGGTAGGAAAAATAGAGTAGCTATTTTCTCCCCTAGCCCTCTCCCTGCTAGTCAACCAGACTAAACAAAGACCGTGCTACGTAGACGCACTAATAAATCATTAAGTTCCTAGCAGTTTTCTAGTTCTCGCATTAGGTCGAATACTCTACACAGAACTACGAAATGAACAAACGTAGCCACTTTCTTTAGAATCCTGTACAAGTATACGTATTTAAGGCAGGTTTTGGAATCATTTACAATTAAGTAATTAAATTTTGATTATAACTTCAGTGTTTAGTTGTAAATTCCTTACATCATATTGAGTCTTCTTTGGAGACACAGCAACAAGCTGCCTGATCTCATCTGCAAGACATAGGGAAATAACGTTATAAACATCTTTACCTGCCTCACGCTGTCTCGAACAATTGATGTTTAACGTTTTCTCGTTCTCGCACTACCGTTATTTCGTAATACTCTTAAATGTAACAAACCTCATAACCTGAAAAGTTCAGGCGTCATTTTGCCGAATTTGGCTTTTCTTGATATCCTGAAAGTAATTTTGTAGGATTCTGCCCTTGCATTAACAGAAAAACACATGAAAGCGCGTTAAGACAAGAAAGACATTTGTTAATTTGGTGTTCATACCATATATGCATTCTGTATCCTCCATATTGTCAGTGGTCTTACAACAATTTTGCGGTGCACTTATCGATCTTCCTCTCTGTAATGCAAAGAAAATAAGAAGAATAGGTTAGTCAGTACAAGGTAAAAAGAAATTTTCCCGAAATTTTGAGAACCTCAGATGCCTATCGAAAATGACAATTCGGTAAATTTCGCAGATGGAGGCAAAAATTCTAACTTGAAAGAGACATTTATTTGCTCGGTAAATAAAGTTCTCACTGGTCTCTGATATCTGCCGTGACGTCATGTGCAATTGGAAATGGATCAGTTAATACACTTCAACCACACTTAATTATTCTTTACGCAACTATTTCATGAATATCTGATCATCAGTCGATCAAACTTTTGTTTTGAATAAAAATACATTTTCATGTTAAGCAGTTTTCAACCAGTATCATGTTGCATCGCGTTTATGTTCGTTTATTGGGGGTAAACTTCATAATTATTAGAATCGCTCGTCGTATGTTCTGCGAAACTGCTACATTTCGCTTTCTAACCCAGACAGGATTGCTGTTATTAAGATCTCATCCGCTTTTGCTCCTAGCTCTGGTTCATGAGCTGCTCAATGTCTGCACTTAGTTATATGATTCTATTTAATTTGACTCGATCGAAATAATGTTCTGAAATTTCACTCGGAATGTGACAAAGTTCAGACACTCGAGCTCTGTGTAATCGATGAAGATTCTACGCTGAATTGAATTCTGGTCGATATGAATAATAAATCGTCTCTTCTACTACTACAACGTACAGCTCGTATCTTGATTCGTTGCACATCTTGAATTCTTCAAAAGGGAAGCCAATTTTGATGTCGAACGTAACACAGGAAGTCGTCGTGTAAAATATTTCTCATCTAAGTTAATTTGAGGTTTCTTGTGTAACAATCCTTTCCCCTGAGGGAGATCACAAGCCGGTAGCTGGTCGCTTCCTGCTTTAATCGCTATCTTAAGCCTCAAAATGAATCAGCAATCTCTGTTAGAGTAGGAACAGTTCTTCATTTTGAGAGCCGTGTTTCAGCCGGTCTGAATTTCATAATAACGAAAGCCGTGCAAGTCTGTTTATTGGTGATCGGAAGTTGTAATTACGATGCAAATAAAGTCTCCAACTATTGAGCCAACTCACCTCGTGAAAATCAGTTCAGACCGACGATGAGCGGGACCATTTGCAGAAAATGGCGTTTCACCAGCCAGTGAAAGGTCCCTCTAGAACTTTAAAGTCGTAGTTACACAGTTCTGGTGAACCTGGTGATAACAGCTTGGAACCAAAAAAAATTACTGTTGTGTTTTCGTCACGGTGATTTAAGTTATTGAAATTGTCTCTGGTCTCTTGCGCAGACCAATGAAATACAAGGAATCGAGAACAGTCCGTCCGAAAGTAGATAACAATTCGATATCATGCTAACACCGGAAGCTGTAAGCTAAAAAAAAAACCTCTCATTAGGACAAATAAGTTAAAATGTCTTGTCCACTGTACACAGCTGAACGACGAGAAAACTTCTCGATTTCGTCTGCGGTTAGCTTGTTCTTGTGCGTGCTTAACGTCTTTTAGAAAATGATAAAATAAAGCTATGATTTAATATTGATTGATTGTTGTGATCATTAACTGTTTCAGATGTTCATTAATTCCATCTGAGATAATCTTATTTACTTTCTTTCTCAAGGTTATTATTAGAATTAAAGAAAACAAATGACCGCGTTATAATGACGTACGTTTAATTTTCTCCTTGCACTGAGGTATATATAGATTGCAAAACAACATTTTTGTACTTAAGCACATTTTAGCACATCATTTTAGCACTTGACTTGGAAAGACTGCATTGTCATGATCACGGTATGCAAGAAAATCAGTGGGAGAATTTCACAGCACGCAAGGAATCACTGTTCTTTGATATTCTTGTAATAAACTTAAGAAACAAAATCATGGCAAGGCTAAACGGAAGGGGTAATTTGTAAGACGCTGAACGCCGATTGCATTGTTTGCTTTCGGTTGGTTTCACTCGTGTCGGTCATGTTTGCTTAAGTTTAGTTTCATTCATACTTGTTCGGTCTGCTTGCAGTTAGTTCATTTGTTGCAGAGGAAAGCGCATCGCAAGCAAACACGAGTGAAACTAACCGCCAGCAAACAGTGCAATAGTGCATTCGGCGTTCGGCGTTGTGCGTTGTGCGTTTGACGTTCTGCAAAATGCCCCTGACGAAGAATAAATGTCTATTGCGCATCAGTTTATAGAGGCACCCATACTGTGTTTGTTATATGTACCAACTGTATTTATTATTGATAAATTTAACGTACATATTTTCGCAAACAAACATATTACATAAATACTTGAGGGAATGTCTTGGTTTAAGGAAGTGGTTTTAAAGTCAGAGCACTGATCAGCGTCTCAGACGATATAAATTCGTCTCTAAAGCGCAAAGATGTCTAAAATACGTAAAATAAAAATATTGAAATGTGGCAGCCTCGTCTCGAACGAAACCTTCTATACTGTATGATGCATTCAGTACCCTAATCTTTCACCTAGCTGAACGAGTGCAACCCTTAATAAACTCTTCATGCCTCGGTGGCATCATATATTATACATTAAGCTGATCAGTGTCATCAAACTAGGATTGACATTTTATTATTATTTAAATCATTGGTAATTATTGTCCATTTCAGCTAGACAATAGTCTTTGAAAACGTTGGGCGAGGACTCCGATATGAAAAGGTCGCGGAAGCTCGTCGAAAAATTTAAATCAAACCCCTAAAAAAGACTAATGCGGGCGTAGCTCGAGCTTTATTTGACTCCTAAAAGGTATCACTTAAAGTGGAATAGGTTTGATTACCAGCTGCTGTTAGGGAATGGAGCCCGGGCTGCTGGTAGATCGGACTGAAGAGAACGACGAAAATCGAGGGCAAAAATGCAAATGACAGCGTTTTTCAATTGCTATCACTTCGATTGCACCCTTAAAGATACTTTGACAACTAAAATTAATGGCGTTTTGTCCAGGACATTCCAAGTGAGAACAAAATCCTTGAATTTAACACTTCTAAGCGAGAGGAGGAGCATCCCCGACCTTTTCATATTGCTCCCCCCGGGAACTTTGAAGACGTCAAAGATTCATCTGAGTTCAACAAAAGGATCAGTTTTCGACAAAACTTTCAGTGTTGTTGAATGTTACGCAAATCAATATTAGTGATCTATTTTTACAACGTTAGTTAAAATGGTCTTTACCAACAAGTCGAAGCCAAATTAAAGAGCTGAGACAGCCAAGTAGCACAACTCATGTATGTGTGACTGAGAGAAAGAAAACCGTGTGGGCCTCTACCACAATACCGTACATGGTGCGAGCTGAGGTGTGAGGGAGAGTCTGACGGTCTGACATGAGCCACATTGAGCCTAATAATTTGAATTCCAGTCCACCCTGACATAACTACGCTTATAAGCTCATGTCTTCAAAGTCTGGGTTAAGCCTTCCGCTAACTCCGTTAAGTCAATCACTAACCGTGAAAATGTAAATTTTGACGATATGGTGTCGTGGCTAGAAATAATAACTTTCTGTACTAAGCAAAATATTTAAAGGGACCTTGTCTTGAGATTCATTTCTGCTTAATAGCATTCTCTTAAAATACCCAACCTTGTAGGCCAACATGGATTGAATCCGATTAAAATTTGACCAGTGCTTAAATAGTTTGCGTTTTTCTACAATTTTGATTCGTTGATAACAGGGTGAATTTCATAGGAAGACGACTTCGCTATGTACTTAATCGTCTCAAAATATATGACACACTTCTTAACGTAAATTGTGAATCTATCACAATCAGTCAAATTTCATGAGTTTAATTATGATGATTTACTCGAGAATTTAATGCGCAACATACTGGAGCCTACATGAATCTCAATCCCAGAATCCCCTCCGGTCAAGCCGTTCAACGAGATTGGGTTATCACGTCCCTGCATCGCGAACGAGGAATTATGGGATGAAATACTCATGGTCTTGGTGGCCAGGCTGCTGCTTCGTATCATCTCCACGAAGCGGTTTTTCGTTGTGAGTATGCGCCAAGCTTCTTGGAAATCCTTCTTGATAATTCCGTGCAGAATAAAAATGAGCCAACCTTGAAACGAGCAAGTGATCGTGAAGAGGTAATGAAAAACCAGTGTCCCGACAGTAGCAGCCAAACCAGCGAACAACCAGTTGAGTCCAAGGAGGACAAAGACGGACACAGTCGCCCTGAGGTGAGACAAGCGGTTGGTCTTCTCGCACGTGGGCGGAATGTTGTAGATTTCTTTCATCACGGCGAGGAAGATGAAGGCATTGATGACCATGACGAGGAGGACTGGAGCGAGGAATGCGCCGTAGAAAGCGCCAGCGTCTATCCAGCACCTGAAATCGAGGCACAGAAAAGCACTGCGTCATTTGCTAAGATAAAATTTTACATTTTACACGTATTGCACAATAATTGTTTTCAAAAACCTGACCCGAAAGAACTTTTCAACTTTCAACGGTGAGTTTAAAAGGCGCGTTCTAATTCCACATTTGCTTCTTCGTGCTTGATATCTGAGAAATGCAAACTTTACCCATAGCTGACAGAGAAATGGGCTGAAATTTGTATTGATCATGATGGTTGAGAAATCACTAAAACATTTTCTGGTAACTGAGATTCTCAACAGCATTGATAATTCATCAAGTTTAAACAAAGGAAAGCATGACCGTAACAGTGTTTGGATATCTGATCTTAAATAGCATAGACTTTTACGATTTTATATCTCCATTTCTCCTTAGTTTTGGTCTCGATTGAGAGATATATCAAACAGTCAGGTCAGTATTTGACCATATTTCCAAACACCTCGAAGTTCGTCAAAATTACTACGTTGCGCGTCGTGTTTCAACTCTCTTTTCAACTCTCGGTGTTGGAATTGTGGTCAAACACGGTCTTTCGTGTTTGACATATCACTTCCAACACCTCATACCGACCCGCAGCTCTAAGTGAGTTATCAACTACCATATTCTTTGGGTATTTCCCTCTGATTTGTCATTTGTAGGAATTTCTAAAGCTTGTTAACATCTATTTTCGTTGATTTTGGCTAGACAATATTAGATGTACTTACAGTGTCCCGTTGTTCTTGTCCATGACGTGAAAGCCGTAGGAGTCAGGGTTCGCCAGAACAGTTATCACCACAATCACCGCCGGAACAACTGAAAGCAAACATACATAAAATGTTAAAATAGCAAAGCTGCTCTGAAGGCATGAGTTAGTAAAGCTTACTTCGCTTCGCAAAAAGCCACTGCGGTTGGCGATGTTTTAAAACAATTGATTCATGCCTTTAGATGTTTATCATCTGAGTTATGATACACTGGGGAAGTTTGGAGAGCTGTGCTTCTAAGCTTTTTTCGTGCTTTCCAAGTGCTTCATAACTCGATGATGCATACTTAAAGTCCAGTCCAAACGTGAAATATTTGGCCACAAACACGATCAAAAATCGTTTGGTGACCAAACATGTTGATGTTGTACTGTGTGACCAAACGGTATCAAACCTGTTTGAACGAACAAAATGTTTACAATGTTTGATCAAATGTTCGACGTCGTTCAAATTTTATCAAACACGATCCAACATGATCAGACATGGTATCCAAACGGGGAAACGTTTGGTCACCAAACAATGTTTGATCGCTAAACATTTCCTGTTTCGATTGGGCTTAGGGATGAATCAATTGGTTATTAAATCGTGCTACAATCCTGACCATAAGTTGTTGGGACACCTCCCCTTTTGTGCGCAGAAACCCACGATTTTAACTACGCCCTTGACGTTTTAGGGAAAGATGAATAGAAGCAAGTATAATTGACCCCCTCCCCCCGAGCAATGTTGAAAGAAAATGAGGCTATTCTGAAGAGTAGATCGGATGGTTTTAAAAAGGAAAAAAGGACAATAGAAGGTGGTTAGACAGTTGTGTTGGAAGTGAACGTGATTGCTAAAAAATCGTTATTATTGGAATAAGACGTGAATATCTATGTTATCGTCACTTTAGTTGGAGAAGACAGCTCTAGAAGGCAAACAATTCTTGAGACGTGGCTGTTCTGAAGCTACTATCAAGGGGTTTTTTTTGGTTTTCAAGATTTTTATCAACTTTGTCAGGGGGGAGGGGGGTAGGCGGGCTTACGCGGTCTTGGTCGTAACAGAGGCTACCTGTGAAGTCATCTGCCATAAACTGTCCCAACACTTTTGACCAGGGTTGTAAATGCCATAATTATTTCACATTAATAACTGACGTGAGCGAAATATGTCACTTACTCCATCCCACTACTCCAGCTCGGCACATGAACTCGTTCTGTGAAATTAATGTCGTATCAAACACTTTGACCAGGTCTTGATACAAGTTGTACGCCTCGATACTCATCCACAAGATGGAGGAAAGCAGGAAAAAATGAAGTAAGGCGGCCATGGCTTTACAAAGGTCCAGTGCATCAGAATCCATGATGCCATTGATACCAAAAGTAAACAACAAGATGGCGGCCAGCAGCGACAGACACAAGTAAGCTAGAATCTGATTTTGACGTAAACGGCGCAGCTTCCTGTGGGAGGCAGTTTACAGTTTCAGATGTCGGGTATTGAAAGTCAAAGAGGGCAAGTGCTGAACCTGTTTAAATGGGAAGCTAGAGTGACATGACCCTGAATTCTGATCATTTTGTTCTTGATTCAGTCCCTTACCCTGTTAAGACATAACATTGTTTATGTCGAGGCATAATGATCAAGAACATACGATAATCTCTTGCATCTTGTCTTTAAAATATCATTTCACGTCAAATTTTATCCCATAGCGTAGAGGAAGCGAATACTCCAAAGTTAAAAGGAAGCCCTACACGTTATCTATCTATTTTCTATCAACTCTTCTTCAATGTATTGTAATGACATAATTTCAAAGAAATCAATATTGCCGTGGTCTAGTATTCTCAGAACTAAAAACAGAAGAATTGTCCAACTAATGGTTGGTTAGAAAAATGAACACTTTAGTTTTGGAAATCAAAGTGTAAACAATGTCGCTACAAGTTCAACGCCATAGGCACGCAATGCATGCAGAATACTGGAAAATTTAGTGCAGCCTGCAGAGGTAAGTGATCAGTGCATGAGGATTCAAGGCAGAAACACAATCATAAACTACTGATCCCAGACGTCTGTTGAAATGACCTTTTTTCAGAACATCGCACGCAACGTTGGTTTCAGCCGCGGTTTAAAAAAAGGGATGAGGCGATGACAAACAACTCTTGGCTACAGCTTGCAGCACAGCTGGCGCACATTCCTCGAGAGAAGCAAGTTCGAGGAAAATCTTATCAATGCGATGGATGTTGCATCTGTCGAATTTTTCTCTGTAACATAACTTGATTTGTATCTTGCTAGAAATTGCGAAAGTCAACAAACTTTGAAACAAACTGTGAAGCTCCTTCCCCGAGGAAAGATTCACGCATCCCACGAACATGAAATTCGTCATCACGTGATCAATTTTTTTGAATCCGTGAATGAAACAACGGTGTGTGCACCGGCAAAAGAAAGCCATTTCGACAGCCGTCTGGGATCAATTATAGTAGAGCTGTTTTAACTTGAGAACTTGTGTCCCCAATGAGTGCCATTGGCGCCAGAATGACCAGACACTTCTAATAAAGGATATGTATGAAGAAACGGACACTTGGGAGCCACAGTTACATTACCATGATAAGACGATGGTCAAAATCGTTAAACTCAGTCCTACAGCTGATAAAGAGCATCCAACATAAGATATAATCGCCAGTGCCTTCTGGTGACTTTCTGGGATGTCATCGTATTTACGTAGAACAGCTTTGGACGTAAAACCATACTTCTGCTCCAAAATGCTGAGATAGTCAGAAACCAGTGCTTCGGGAATTTCCTTAAGTAATGAGAAAGCACGGTTTAGTAGTGGAAGGAAATTGATTGGGTCCATTATGATCGATGGAGAGTTTCCATTGCCCATCTGGATGGGAATCCTTAGTGAGGTTGCAAGCAATCTCAACAAAGTTTTGCCTTGTTACATTATTTGTCCGATGATAATGATGATGATGATGATGATGACGATAATGATGATGATGACGATGATGATGATGTTTATGATGTGTATGAATATATTTCGTCACTACCACTCATGTCGACTAGCCCAAGAGCACAACGTATATGAAACTCACCGATTTCGGCTCAAGTCCAGACTAAGTATATTTGCAAAAAAGGTTTATAATTACAAAAACATTATCAGATTGTAAAATGTGAAAAATAATTAAAAAATTTGTATCTCCAAGCTCTTAATTTCGCGCCGAAAATGGGTCGCCCGCGTCCGGCAATTCGCTCGTAGCTCGTCGAGTGTCGCCAGGTAGGATAATATTTGCTTTATTTTGAACAAAATATATATGTTGCTCCTCCACAAATCAAACCCAGTATTCTGGAGTTAAGTATTAGAAGAGGCCAAAGAAACTTAAGCATTGTCTTTATTTTTGTTAGCTGTGAAGAAAAAGGTTATTATCGTGTCGTTTCGGTAGGACAGCTCGGTCTGACTGCCGCTCGTACTTCGGGCGCAGCCACCGTATGCAAGACATCTCTTCCAAGTAGCTTCATGCTTCGAACGCTGACGTTGCCTTACCTCACTGGCTCCTTCTTACTCCTATTAAACTAGGTTACTCGTAATCTCGTTAGGAATTGCAACATCGTTTCTTTTGCTCACCTGAAAACTAAATGCTGTACTGTTTAACAGAACCTCGTTATGGAGCTGAAAATGTACGACAGTTCTGAGGTACAACCAGCATGAGTTTTGTATCATAGCTTTCAAGTCGTGAAGATTCCTGGCTGGATTAGTCACATTCACATCCAATCGCATCACCATAATAAAGTAGATTCCTCTGTGAGAACAAAAATTAGCACAGTTCATTTCAATTCCAGCCTCTTTTTAAGTACAGCTGTGGCGGATCTAGGGGAGATTTCGGGGTTTCGCTCGAATCCCCCAAATTAAAACAGCTAAAGTCACAGGAATTGTAAAAATATTAGAATATGCATTCAATCCTTAATGGGATGAATCTGCAACGTTTTCTGTCCCACTGATTTGGCCTTAGAATGCAGGAAGTCTCATTTCCGAGGACCTCAATTTTGAAAATTTTCCGGGGGAGGCTGCCCCCGGATCGCCCTACAGGGACCGCCTTCAGTGGTTCGTATCTCGGGCCCCCTCCTCTAAAATCCTGTATCCACCACAGTAAAGCGAGGAAATTACCGAGTAAAAAGCATCAGTTGTAATATTAACCTTTCTTCTCTTTTCTGTTCAGGTGGAATTTCCGTTTTCTCTGTGGTGTTTACTTCCTGGCCACCAAGTAAAGGAGGTCTGTAGAATATAATCCAATGTTAAGAGAAAAAGGTTAAACGAGAGAGGTTGCCTTCTCTTACTTTAGCCATAATTATATAATTTTTATTATTTCACTCCTTTCGTTCAAAGCATCTTTCAATCTTTTAATCAATCTTTATTTTCGTTCCTCAATTTGCATTTTAAAGATTAGATTGGCCCGCGGATAGCTAGTGTTAGTCTAGGCGGGCCAATCTGTCAAGATCTAATTACCATGATTACAGACGTTTTTATACTTAACAATTAGATTATGAGCTCGAGATTTCAACTACTATCACGCATAGAAATCGAGAGCGAATAATCCAATTGGCAAATATAGTATAAATCTTTTAGTCGTTCAAAACTTTATCTAAATCTTCTTCACAGACACTTCGAAAACGCAAAGAAGCGGAGGCTACTCACTATCTACAACAGAATAGATAGCGAGTGGCGTAGCCAATCAGAGAACGCCATTCGTGATAGAACGCTAGTAGATTTATACCAATGGCTGATGATATACGAGTAGCTCAGCCAATCAGATTGCAGCCATTGCCTTAGTATACTAGTAGAATTCTACTGAAATAGAATAGATAGTGAGTAGCGTAGCCAATCAGAGAACGACAATCGTGATAGAACACTAGTAGATTTATACTAATAATAGATAGATTACAATAGACAATTAGGAAAAAGTAAATCAAATAGAAAGGTGGGAAAAGGATGTAAAACAGAAGTAAGAGGTTATCAGATTAATTAGACCCATCTAAAGTGTGCTCATTCTTGCCAATTGGCCGAAGGTCTTGGAACCGTATTAATGATGTTCACTTGAAACAATTTACCAAGGGGATGACAACAGTGTTAACATTACCAATAGTTAGCTAAAGTCGTTTTTAAGAAAATTTCAAGAAACAAGACTATAGGACAGTATACAGCAAAGATTCTTTACCCAAAGAAAACACCCTCAGATGTCTTGTTAAGCAGTGAAGAATCTTTAAATAGGTTGACTCGCACAAAAAAGTCGAACATCTTCCAGAACTGCAATTCAATGTTAAGACAAATCAATGTGACAGACGTTCTATGAATATTGAAAAGAAAGAAAGTAAAGAGAGGGGGCGCGCGAGGGGGGTGATATCGTAAATTCATTGTGCTCATCAATGTACTTTTGTGTTATCAACTGGTCATTTCACACCGACCTCGTTACGCTCGCTCTGTACTTTATTGCTCTAGTTCCACCCCTCCCACGTATTCTTAATGCTCACAAGCATTTTGTGTCGTTTTTTTTGTTAAGCCTCCCTAAACATACAGGCAATTAATCGCAAAATATCGTCATTTGTCAGTGTCCCGCAGATCAATTATTAGCAAATAGGTAATCTGCCCGCCACTGGCACATCACGATACTTTGCTCAACCTCGTCCAATAATTGTTAACCGAGTTCAATTACGCATGAGCAGATTATTACTTTGTAGCAAAACACACTTAGACGGTATTACGCATGGCAGTTATTCGCAGGTCACGTGATGGGCCCCCGGCCAATGAAAAGGAAGAAAAACTGTATCAAATGATAATATGGCATTGGGATACTGTACCATGCCATCATGCCATTCCATATTTTTGGTTGGGATCATTTGCGGTCCAATATGGAGATCATTTGCAGTCCAGGATCATTTGCGGTCCAATTTGGGGATCATTTGCAGTCCGGGGTCACTTGCGTTCCAATATGGAAATCATTTGTAGTCCGGGATCATTTGCGTTCCAATTTGGGGATCATTTACGGTCCAATTTGGGGATCATTTGCAGTCTGGGATTACTTGCGGTCCAATTTGGGGATCATTTACGGTCCTAGGATCATTTGCAGACCTGTACAAAAACAAATGGTGACATGAATACTTAATTAATACTCACCCCTTTCCTGATGTTGTTAGTCAAATTTTGACATGGTCCACAATCTTTCGTGTCTTGCGTGTAAAACTCTTTTGTGAAATTGTGGTTCAATATCACACCAGACGCGTGATAATGGAGGACTGACACGTTTTCTCCTGTGCAAAGCCCTGTTGGAGAACATAATAAAAGTAAATCTTAACCTGAAACATTGAAAGCTTATCTTGCCTGTAGTGCATGGCGAAAGACATCACACGTCATTAATCACAATCATAGCCCTATAAATTCAATATACAATAGCGTTCTTGAATTATGAAGGAATAAAGTCTATTTCTTATTGAAAAACTTCAGGCAGAGACGTGGGTCTGCAATCAAATCGTGAATGAAAGTAAGATGAATACAATTTAAAATTTACATAGTTTAAAATCTTCAAGTTAAAATCTATGTGTGTAAATAAGATGAATACAATCTAAAATCTGCACAAGTTTAAAGAGACATCTGTTCATAAACGAGTTTTTGCATCTCTCAAGTCTTATCTGGGGGAGTTGAAACTCATGCCCCTTTTTCTTAGTATTCTTGACCGTTTTGGCGGCAATAAATCTTGCAGTGGGTGGTCTTTCGTGATAGTGATCTTTTTGAACAAAAGTTAAACTTTCTCTCCAACTAAGGATGAATATAACATAACTTCTGACCAAACGACCGCAACATTTCAACGCAACGTATCGCAACATTGTTGAGCGCAACATGTTGTGCGCTTTTGGCCAATCTATTGCGACGTGTTGCGTTATGCTGTGTGTTGTTGACTCAAGTTTGAAAATGGTCAAATTTGAGCCAACAACACCCAATTGTCGTAACACGTTGCAACAGGGTGGCCAAACGCTCGCAACATGTAGTATGTTGCCCTCAACAATATGATTTGCGATATGTTGCTTTGAAATGTTTCGATCGTTTGGTCGGGGCTTTATAGAGTAAAAATGTTATGGTTCATAAGTGTGTTGGGATTCGTGTCATCTCTCAAATTTTACCAGTTAGCCTGGTGCTATGCACCTAATATTGGACAAAGGTTTAAGATTCTGGATTGAAATCGAGCCAGAACGTTTTTAGTTGATTTCATGTACTGATGTTCATGTTTTGAGCGTAAAATGCAATTCAAATACTGCATCGACTAAAAAATCCTGAAACTTTTTTAGCCGATGTTAACGTGCTCTGTATGAAGATGTTCAACCCAAATCGTGTTTTTTCTCTTTGGTTACAACATCCAAAAATGTACAGAACTAAAGGAAAAATAGCTAATGTAAACAGGAAGGTTTTAACTGAAGTCAGATGAGCATATTGCAGCAAAAAGACAAAAAAGTGTATTTATAGCTATTGAATCAGCTGCGTTCAATTTCTGCATCTTACTTTTTCATGCACACTTTTATGTTATTTCGGCTTTGCGTTAATGTATGAGAGGTTAAGCATGCCGTTTAAATAAATCACACAAGAATATATAGAAAAACGTCTCCAACCATTCACTGCAAAAACAAATATTTTTACTTTACTGTACAAACAGCTGAAGACAGTCGGCAAAAGCTTTTCATATTTTCCATTTGCCGTTTGCTGTAAATGCCAAGCTTAACCTCTGCAATAATTGCAGTATGATTCCATGGAGGGGTACGGTACAGCACAGCATACACTATACGTTAGAAAAATGTTCCATGCATGGGCGGTGGATTAAACAGTGCTCGTCATTACAGAGAAATCGTGATATGAAATACTAACTATCTAAAAATTCAGAGCTTGTTTTGTTAAATGAACTGGTCCTATTTAGTAGTGTCAGTTCGTGCAACAAGGACTCCCAACGGCTGAAAGCGTTGTCGGTTGAGTCATATTATCATGGCGAGTTGTAAAATGGGCTTTAACCATGGACAACGCTAAAAATAGCGACGACAGCGTTGCTACAATCGACAAGAAAATGCCTCCCCGTTCGCCACGCCGGTGCCCTCATTGTAATAGAAACTTCTTGTTGCGATGCACAGAAGCCGAACAAAACATACACTGATGTCAACAGAACGGCCAAGGTTAAGCTAATTTCTTAGCAACGCGGAGAAAAACTCAAACATGCATGTACTGATGACACATGATGTCTGTTACCTGTGCACAGTGCAAAGAGGACAGCAAACGTCAGTCGCTCAAATAATTGCTCCATTGGAGCACGTAGTCACTTCTGAAAGAAAGGAAATTTATAACATCTGTTAACCGTGACGAACTTACCGCACTGTGTTACTGGGTCTTAGGGTACAGTGCAGAATGCTAATATCCTTACACCGCGAGTGTACCCCATTCTTTTTGTTTAATGCAACCAATTTTTTATGCTTAGACGTTTAAGCAAAAATAATGATACCTTTTTCAATCTCTTCGGCTTTTAAACACGAAAATCCCTATAAAAGAGCTTATGAACTGAACTTTTCGAGTATGCTTTTTGTGAAAGAAATTGTACCATCGAGTTCTGTTTTTAATTCTGTTATATTTCGGCAAATATAACACGACTAAAAAACAGACCAAAGACACATACTGACCATGGTACAATATTATGTCCACAGTGAGCTCTGGAGTAAATTTTAAATCTTTGGTACACTTGAATTGGCCATTTGAACCGGTTACTAGTGCTATCACACTAAAATGGTCGTAAAGCGAAAAAATAATTCGTATAAATTACCTAAGACGTGATTCCGTCAATGGTTTAATTAAAGAAACTGATTGTAAAGTTTCATGGGAGCGACCCACATGTTGTACTCTTAAATAAAACTAATCTGCTCTTCTAAGTCTGTTTCAATGTATAGCTTACATTGATGGTACATATCACAAGTCAGTACGCAATTCAAGCATTGGAGGTTAAAATTTGAAACAGGACCTGACTTATAGTCCATCAGTGCTTCCCTCATTTCTGAATTGATCAAATATTTCTTGCTAAATATGTATGGTGATTGGTTTGTCGGCCTAAATTCTCACGGAAATGTAATTTTTTTTTCCCGTTTGCTCCAAGAATAATTGAAAGTACTTCTTTTGTCAATGAACAGCTTTAAATTCTCTGCCAGTATGTCCTTGCCCTTCCTGCAAAAAGGTAATTGCTAACGGAAGGAGTTAATTCACAGTTTTTTCAATGTCAACATAAATCGCCCGTTTAGGCTAAGCCTCGAGTGTAAGTTTGTTTTTTATTTTCTAACTCTTATATACATTGGCGGAAAGGAGCTACCTGAAGCAAGTTCGCGTTAAAATGCAGTATGATTGTTGCAACTGAAAAACTTGTCCTTACAGCACTGGGAAAAACGCAATATATCTGATTTTAAATGAATAATAGAATTATTACAATATAAAAACAGATAATTTACCTTTCAATCCAAGAGTTCCCTTCGTTAGCTTGAACGAAAACAAAAAACTGTCCAAAGTACACTTTTTGTTGTAGAAAAATCTCGGTCAGTTACTAAAGAATAGCCGATTTCTAGATAGAACAGGCAAATTGAAAATAAACTGGAGCGATTACAGATACTGGGCACAAATGGAAGCGGGATCGACACATAGTAATTGGCATCTGTCCGTTTCTTTGTTCACCTGCCTGACGTAAATTGAAAATTTTCAACTGTCATTCAAAAACACACGAGTTGTGTACGTCAATAACTGTATAGTACACATAAAGCGACATTACATGTCACTAAAAGAACTCCAAAAACGTCGAATGAAATTTCCCGTTTATCTTGTTCTAACGAGGAAATTGACTAAATGGTAGGACATCAAACGTAACGTCGCACCCTTAATTCTTTGCAACTCTATTCTCGTCGGGGCATTTGAACTATTGGTGTGAAATCGCGGCGATTCGTATGTTAATTTCAAACTCGTGTTGCAACACATGAGGAAGGTCTATAATTTATTTACTTTGGAACATGTTTTCATGGTAACGTCTGATCAAATGTCGTACTATTTTAGTGAAACATGTATCAAACCATGCAGTGAAGCAGAAACGTGCTCTCAAGTTCGGAGTGAGGTAGATATGGTTGTAAGTAATGCTGCCACTATTAGCACAACAAAACACTAAAACACACTTTTATCATATTCAGGGCTGCACTGAGAATCGTTTCAGTCGCATTACGGTGATTTTTAGATTTTGATACAAAGAGGGGGAGCACTGGTCTAGAATGAACAGAACAGTAATTAATTACAACAGATGAGGTAAGTGCGAAGCTGCGGTCCATGTCGGAAAAATATGTTACATCTAGATACGAAGAATAGTTGACCTTAGGGAAACAAATTTCACCAAAACGTCCAGTTTATCGTTAATAATCTGACTTAGCTATGAAAGACGTGACAAATACATCTTTGGGACCATTCAAAAATTAGCTAAAACTAATTATCTCCTGACATTGAAAACAAATGGTCAGATAATGCAGGCACGTAGATAAATCAGAGCCTACACCGAGTCTACACCGATCATACACGTCTAGTCCCAATTCGAAATATTTATTCTTCTACTTCCAAGCACACATGTTGTCATAATCATGCGAATTCGGAGAATTTGGAGGTATATCAAGACAGTATGGTCGGTTGTTGATGTTTGCAATAATCCACATCACGAGCTTGTCTTTTATGAAAGATCTTCTGCCATTGTAACGACAATTAAGATTTGAACCTTTGTGAGAGGTCTCGGTTTAAAGCGGGCTTCTGCGACCACAGAGAAATCTGCATTAAATTCAAAAATATTGACTTTGTTTATAGCACGAAATTTTTGCCAGGTTTTTTTTTCCCTTTGATATGTGTAAAACTAGTAATCTGTGCTTACAAAAATTTAGAATTTCGTGAACCGATTTTAACATTCAAAAATATCGCTATTTGAGCTTGAAAATTGTCGCGATGATGCACGGCGAAAAAGTCACGGAATTTTCGAAACGGAGAGAAATGGTACGGAAATTTCCAGGAAAGTTTCCGGAAAATTCGAAAATCCGAAATGCGAACCAGTCAACCGAAAATTAAGGAAATTCCGGTAGGAAAACCAAATGTGAGAGATATTAAGAGTGACTTCCTGTAAATACTACGGATACGTGTACAAAAAGCAAAAATTGAATTACCTCAAACTTTTTCATAAGAAAGCCCTCTGAAAACTATTTAAGAAAATACAACTTGTAGTTCATTTGGATTTATATTTTTTAAGTAAAGCGATTTTTTAATTTTCACCCTTGAAGAAGCCCTCGAACCATTGAGAAATGTGCTTCATATTTGCGACTCGTGTAAGAAAACTAAAACAAAATCAAATCTATTTCGATGTTACACAATTCAATGACCCTTCCTTTACAAAGTACCGTTATTAGAATTGGAAAAGATTCAAACCTGAATTTTTCTTAAAAATTCAAATTTACCCTCCTAAACAGCATTATCAGAAAGCTCGATTTTGGCGAATTTCAACGGCAAAACTCCCTACCTGGTACGTGGATTCCGCTATAAAGATGATATTCTATAGAAAGAGTAAGGTTTCCTCTATCGTTCTGTGAAATAAAATTTCTGGGCAACTTAAACCGCGAATTTAGACGACCGAAAATATTTACGGTACTCGCTTGAAGTTTATGACCTTTGAACTTACAGTTGTCCTCATGAATACAAGAGATAACCTAAACAACAGTTGAAATCTTAGCCTGAATGCGACCCTTTCCCCCATTGAAATGATTTGTAGTTATTCTTTATCTTCTGTGGGCAATTTTATCGAAAGTAATACTTTTTTAACGCTGAAAAGGAGTTCTAACTTGTTTATGCGTACGTGCGTATTTGTTTACTGTGTTATGAGAAAATTCGCCGTTGCACAGGCATTTCTTTATTATTTGGAAAATTATAGAAAAAAACCTAACGGTAGCCTCTTTTCAGTTAACAGCTAGAAATCTTAAGTTTTGTTCTTCTTTGTACTTTGCCGATTCTTTGTACACCTGAGCGTGTGCAACGCTGTTTCACTAACTTTCATTTAGAAAACAAGTAGTTCGTTATCGGGTCATTTGAGTTTTTTTTATTATTACAATCTACTTTCCGTTCCCCCAGAAACTAGCCAGCTGAACTACTTTTCACTAATTCATAGGATAATTTTTCCTTGCTGTCGGTAGCACCAATTCAGAATTTCAAATTTAAGTATCTCACTTTTAATTTCCTAAGTTTGTTCTATCTTAATCTCAGCCTGTGTAATTTTAATCCTAGCACTCTATTTTTAATTTTGGAAGCCTCGTGGTGTTGATTAGAATTCGCTATCTTAATTATGTACTTTCCGCTCGTATTGTATACTTGAAGTTACATTAGCATATTGTAAACACTTGACGTGTAAAGGATGATATATAAGCAAGTACGTTTGTAAAGCATTTTCGATTACATCGATTACATCGGCTACATCGTTACGATTCTACAGCGGCTACTCCGCCAAGTATGTCAGTTTCACCCTCGACGTTAGAGTGCAGAATAAACTACTGTTGGACCAAGTTATGTCTCTTCCTTGACGTCCGTAGTGAAGACCATTGAAGTAGATCCTCGTGTACCAGGAAATTGTGACGAATTTCCGTTCCCGCAGCCAAGCAGTGCTCGCCAAGAGTTAGATTCCCCCAGTTGTCAGTTCAAGTGTCCGTTCAGTCCAAAATTTACAGTGTTGCAGGAAAAACCTATCGTCACAGTTGTGGAGAAGAGTGGTACTTCGTGGATCTTCCAAGGACGTTATCAAGGCCCCAGAGCAGATTCAAGTTCACCGAAGACGCTAGTTGTTGTAATCCCTTGAGTGCGAGCAAAGGATAAAAGCCGCTCAAGTAACGTGAGTACAAAATCAATTCTTTGTCCTCATATATGAAGTCCGTGAAGAGAGTTTTTAAGAAGAAACTTTCGCCGTATAATTTATGAAGTAGGAAATCAGCCGTTCCCGTAGTTAAAGCCAGTACGCCTAAGGTAAATAAAGAAGTACAAGCTTCGTTGTCAGAAGAAGAGAATTGTACATTGTTGTGTGAATTACCATATTATCGAAGTGTCGTCCACGAGTCGTCGACGCACGCGTTAGATTTAAACGAAGAAATCCAGCCAAGCAGACCCAGAGACGGCCCACGTTTGTCCACCGCATTTTCCAGTCCAAGTCAGGCCGATAGTACGAACAGGGAAGCCATAAATATCAGTGTAGAACAACGCCAAGAGTCGTCCATTGTTCAACCGAGTTCATCAAAACAAGCCACTCCCTGTGGACCGCGTGTAACAAGCGATAGCAGTTCCTTAGAAGACTTCACTCCAATTGACTCCAGGCAGTTACAGATCGGCCCTCAGATTGCTTTAGAAGTCGAAGAAATCAGCGAACCCGAAAACGAAGAGCCAGATCTAGAACAGAACTCGAGTTTAGCACATAACTCAAACCTGTTAATTAATTCACAGTTGACTAATCACAGTCCAGTAGGAGATAGCATAAATTATAAAAAACCAAAACAAAACAAAACAAAGACTCGCAGCGACTCTGTCCCTAGCGCCGACTTCAGATACACAGAAACGGAAAGCGAGCGAGAAGATTCAGAGGATAGCGAACACGAAGAAAATCAAAACAATAACAAAGAAAAGAGAATAGAAAGCGAGAGAAATCAACCCGACCTATCAGTCATCATGGAAGCTGAAACACTTAGAGAATTAAGAGAACAAAGGGCTACTCTACATACCCAGTTGAGGTTACAACAGAGGGCCCAACAGCAAACAGCCAGTGCATTGGAGCAAGCACCAATTCCAGAAACAGTCAGCACGCGAAGACCAGCCCCTTTCCATGGTTATGACTCTGAAGATGTGAACCGATGGTTGGATAAAATAGAAAATTACCTAACTCTTCGCCGCATAGACCTAACCAGTAGAACAGCACAGGCGGAGCTGGTAATGAATCTAGCCGGACCCGCAGAGGATTTCTATTACTCCTTACCCCTTGATCAGAAGTCCACGTACGCCGACCTGAGGGATTCTTTGAGAGAGAGGTTTGCAAATGATAACCAGAGCTGGATAATTTGGCAGGCAGTTACCACTCGCCAACAGGGAGCAATAGAACCTTTGGACACATATCTAACTGACTTAACAAACAAGTTCAGGCGGTTGAGCATTACTGACACGGAAAAGATGCGTTACTTTGTCCAAGGGTTACGGCCAGAAGTCAGGGAGACAGTACTGTTAAGACAACCCAAGTCATTCCGCGAGGCTGAAGAAATAGCAAGGCTGACTTGTGCAGTGAAAAACACCATGGGTTCTCCTGTAACTGGCGTGGCGCGACAACCGAGTCATCCCACTGGAATAACTGAAGCAAGCGCGACCAGCCGTGCGCTCCTAGCAAAAATGGAAGAGATAAGCGAAAAACTTCAAAAAATTAAGGAACCCGCTAAAGCAGAGGATACGTTAACTGACGCTAAACTCCTTGCCAAGCTAGATGCATGGATCGCGGGCCTTCCGGCTAACCCAGGTATACAGCAACCGTCGCAATTACAAGCAAAATTAAATGAACTTGTAGAGAAAACGCCATCCAAGGGTGACAATACAGCGATTCTGGCAGCATATGCAGAACCAAACAGGAGAGAAAATCCAGATTTCATGCGCGAACTTCGACGAATGGAAGATAAATTAGAAGAACTTTCTCGCCAAATGGATGCTCGGATTAAAGGGCTGGCTCGACGAAATCCGCCAAATCAGGTTGATCAGCCGAGACAGCGAACACGAGAAGGTCGACCCATCTGTTATACTTGCGGAAGAGTTGGACATATTCAACAAAATTGTAACCAGAGATCTTCACGCGAAACCAGTAACTACGACCGATTCCAGCCGAACCAGCAGCGACGTCAAACAAGTGAAAATTATCCTTCCCGCTCAGGCTACAATCAATCCCAACGACGGAGCGAATTGCCTTCTCAGTTCAATGCAAGTGGCCCGCGAATGGCCGTGCTCGATGATGGAGATTACGAGGATAGTTTCGTCGCTCCGCTAGAACAAAATACAATTCACCAGACAATTCCAAAAGAAGGAGGCGAGTTTCCAAGAATAAACTGGAGCGATGTCGGATCGCAAATTGGCAAGGAACTATCTCAGCAGTTGCCAAATACATATCACTTGGTCCCAGAAGTGATCCAGCAAGGTCAAGTAAAGAAAAACCAGTCGCCAACTGTGGTTATTGAAGTATCAAAACCAAACTCCGGAAGTGGTCAACAAACAATGGAGCCAAATAATGAAAACAAAGCAACTTGTGAAGTAACAACCGCTGCCCGTCCCGAGCGCGAGTTACCTGAAAACCTGGAAACTAAGCCCAAACCGGAAATACGTCAGCCCCTGGTCACTAGTCCACTGAAACCGAACGAACTCAGCGGAAACCAGAGGATTAACCCACCACAGGGTCAGAAAAAACATGATGTCCCATTTCCTAACGCTGTACGCCGTACCAAAACCAGAATTAGAGCAGATACAGATGTTAGTGTTGACCTGTGCACGGACGGGAACATCGGGAATCCCTCGGTTCTAGATCCCTCTCAGCCAAAACATAGTACTTCCGCCGGAAGAGAATCCACTGAAGTCAACAATGGCAGCTTGCCTAACCATAAGCCAGATTCTGCCCAGACAAAACGTGAAACTTCATGTTTAACCGATGAACAGTGTAACATTACAAATAATCAAGCCAAGCCACGTGACCTAACAGTCACTGCCCAACTAAATGGCCAAGACATTACGTTACTCGTAGATACCGGAGCAGGCATGACAGTAATCGATGAACAGTTTACACGAGACATCTATAAAGGTCAACTACCCAAGTTGGGCTTCCCAGGTAACCCAAGCAATCAGCAACCACCAGAATTGCAAACAAAGTTAGAGAAACTCTTAGGAAAAGTATCAAGAAAATTTGACGGCAGTCACGCCAGAGATGGAAATACAGGTAGCATCGCCGCGTTTTCAGAAGCCAACAATAGAGAGATGCCGGAATTGCTGAAAGAAATTCGCCGAATGGAAAACGGTTTAGAAAATCTGAACCAACGAGTAAATCGCATGGACCGCCTCGCCCGACGTAACCGCACCGTGTGCTATAGGTGTGGACGCACTGGCCATATCCAATATAACTGTTACTATTATTACCAGCCAGAAAGCCCGTACCAGAACCAAGAAGGGAGCCAAGAGTACCATGCGAATTACAATCAGGATGAAAATCAGCGTCTGGCAACTCATCCCTCGGCGCGTTTGTCCGTATTAGACCCTCAGGATGCCCAGCAAGTTCTAAATTACCATGACAACAAAGTAAGGAGTTCAGGATCAGCTGAACAAAGCTCCCGTCAACCAGTACGCACTTGCAACCTAACATTTGAAGGAGAAGAAACCTCGTCAGATCGTGTGTTAACCGCGCTACCAAAGCCAGAGAAGACAAACGGCCAGGAAAAAGCAGCAAGTACAACACAGTCACAACAAGAAGTAAAGCTGACAAGAGCCAATAAGCGACAACCACAAATCTCACATAAGCAAGTACCTTTGCCCGCAACAAACCACCGTCAATCAAAGTCAGCAGCTCAGCCAAGCAACGATTTCTCGTCTGGTAAAAAGGATTTCAAGCTAAAGTGCAGTGATCTAACTACAGAAGGTGAAATAGCAGGCCAAGCAGTTCAGTTACTCGTGGATACTGGAGCGTGCGTATCAGCCATAAACGAACAGTTTTTCACGAAGATTTATGGTCAATTCCCGCCTAATATGAGCGAAGGTTCCTTATCGGCTGTCCAGACAGTAAGCGGAGAGAAAGTCCCAGTCTTAGGAACGATTACGATACCTTTACAGTTGCAAGCAAGAGAATATACCTGTGAGCTTGATGTCATGCAGAACCTGACCTACGATGCTATCCTTGGTCGAGATTTTCTACATAAGAACGGAGCCCTTATTGATCTGGTAGATGGTAATCTTTCCTTCAAAGGAACAGGATACGTTGGAGAACAAGCCAGCCCAAAGAATGTGCCAGTGATGGGAATCTTCCTTTCCGAGCATAACTTGAAAGAAAAGAACACAGTGGCCAGTTATGCAAATCTATCGCCTTTCCCAGAGATTTTAGAGTTCAAATTTGTTCAACGCAATGAAAAGAGCAAATTGATGTTTTCTCACCAGTCACTCCTACTTTTGCTGCTCATTGTCCTATACCTACTGACTGCTTCATGCACGCCACCCACGGAAAACAATGACAAGCCCGTTATTCAGAAACTGCCCAAGTTCTTCATCCAGGAAACCCCCAATGAGATCCTTCAAGGTGGTCACGAACTTTGTACCCCAGTTAGCCTAGCAAATCGGAAGAGATCTGACCAGAGTGAAGCCCAAAATGAAAGAAACGTACCGAGAGTTAAAACGTTGAAGTCAGCCGTATCGCTCTTTGGAACCGGTGATGTTCAGAAAACCTTAAGGGCCATGTCTTCAAGCAAAGAAAACAGTTCTAGGTTACCACAAGAGATTCATGTCTACCGAAATGTAAAGAATCAAGAGAGCCAGTTTACCATTGACCAGGAATTTTGAGAGAGGAAGAGGTGTTGATGACATTGAAGAAGTAACGCATTATTGACGCATATAGACAAACAGGTTAATGAGAAATATATCCTCATAGAAATGAGATTATAGGAGGGATTTCAGTGTCGAAGTAGACAAGTAGACAGTTTTTCCAAAAGAGACAAGCTAATGGAACGAAATTTGATAAGGAATATTAAAGTACCAAGAAAGATTTTTAGGAATTTTCTGGAGACCATTTTAACGCTTGTCAACCATGTTCAGATAGTCAAGTTGAGTTCTAAATTCCTTTTATACTTCTTGCTCGACCAGGAAGTCTCGATTTTAAGGTGGGAGGAATGTTATGAGAAAATTCGCCGTTGCACAGGCATTTCTTTATTATTTGGAAAATTATAGAAAAAAACCTAACGGTAGCCTCTTTTCAGTTAACAGCTAGAAATCTTAAGTTTTGTTCTTCTTTGTACTTTGCCGATTCTTTGTACACCTGAGCGTGTGCAACGCTGTTTCACTAACTTTCATTTAGAAAACAAGTAGTTCGTTATCGGGTCATTTGAGTTTTTTTTATTATTACAATCTACTTTCCGTTCCCCCAGAAACTAGCCAGCTGAACTACTTTTCACTAATTCATAGGATAATTTTTCCTTGCTGTCGGTAGCACCAATTCAGAATTTCAAATTTAAGTATCTCACTTTTAATTTCCTAAGTTTGTTCTATCTTAATCTCAGCCTGTGTAATTTTAATCCTAGCACTCTATTTTTAATTTTGGAAGCCTCGTGGTGTTGATTAGAATTCGCTATCTTAATTATGTACTTTCCGCTCGTATTGTATACTTGAAGTTACATTAGCATATTGTAAACACTTGACGTGTAAAGGATGATATATAAGCAAGTACGTTTGTAAAGCATTTTCGATTACATCGATTACATCGGCTACATCGTTACGATTCTACAGCGGCTACTCCGCCAAGTATGTCAGTTTCACCCTCGACGTTAGAGTGCAGAATAAACTACTGTTGGACCAAGTTATGTCTCTTCCTTGACGTCCGTAGTGAAGACCATTGAAGTAGATCCTCGTGTACCAGGAAATTGTGACGAATTTCCGTTCCCGCAGCCAAGCAGTGCTCGCCAAGAGTTAGATTCCCCCAGTTGTCAGTTCAAGTGTCCGTTCAGTCCAAAATTTACAGTGTTGCAGGAAAAACCTATCGTCACAACTGAAGCGGAAATTTGTGGATATTAAATTTATTCCATCTAAGTTCTATTTCGTGTGCTGCAAGGCGTTTCGTGTTCTCATTAAAACAAAATGATATTGCCAAGTAGAGGGTTTTCTTCTCAGATTTTAAAACAACATATAGTTTTTGACTTACCGTCCACATGCATGGCTTGATTTACTCAGCAGCGTTACACCGGGTGTGATAGCGGTGAGATGGCGTGACGATAATTGACAAATCGCTTTTCTCAAATCGAATTCATCAAAATATATTTATTATATCTTTTGACGTCATAATGCTTTGAGACTACTTAATAAAGACTCTTGTGAAATAAGTCTACAAAATTTTGAAACTCTCATTACGGTGAAATGAAGAACCTGGATCTACTATTTTTATGCCGCGGTCGTGTGATCCTCAAGTGTGGTATCACATGACAATGACAACTAAAAAATGGCCACTTGCAGTTATTCTCAAATCGTCGGTGGCATGTGCGTCGTGTGCGGTCCGAGGGTTTCTAATCCCGCACATGTTCAATTTGTTAAAAGTGGATAATGTGGCAAAGATATTCGAGGTGTGTTCAGAAACGGCTGAGGCCTGGGTATCTGTACTTGTTTCTAACGGATATCCCTCCTCGTTTGTACAGAAGATCACAAAGGCACGAACAACCCCAAGAAGAGAGCCCAACGCGGAACTTAAATCCAACGCCGTTTTACCTTATGTCCAAGGAGTTTCGGAGTCTCTCCGCCGCTGCCTAGAACAACAAGGCATTCGCACCGTCTTCACGTCGGACACGACACTTCGGTCACACTTAGTGCGACTAAAGGACACCGTCAACCCGGCTAAACAAGATGGTGTTCTCTACAGGATTCCCTGTGAGTGCGGCAGAGTGTACATCGGGAAAACAGGGAAATCTATGCAGGAGAGGATCAAAGAACACGACAGGTATATACGACTCGCCCGTACCCAGACCTCCGCCGTTTCTGAACACACCCACGAGACTGGCCACTATCCTATCTGGAATGAGGTAAAGTTTATTGATCGAGATCCTCACTGGTACACACGTAGGGTCAAGGAAGCTATTCCCATAAGACTTCACCCTAATAACATCAACAGGGATAGTGGAATTGAAATTCCTGAAGCATGGATGCCCACGATCAAGAAACACAACAACAGGAGAATAGTACAACAGCGAACCACTGAGGGAACAGTTACTCGTCGGAACAATGGAACAATAGGAGGATCGAAATGCACCAATCACAGCCGACCTTTGTGATATAAATGATACCGTGGAATCAGTAGACCTTATCGCCTGAAGAAGACTAGCAGTAAACAGTCGAAACGTCGCGATCTACATCTCAAGTGACTACATCGTGAGACAAACGACAATACACTTTATTATGAGAGCCTACAGGCAACAAAATTTGCGTCTGAGGGTGGAGTCTTCTCGACTGAGGGACCGTTCATTTTTTATGAGGGAGGGGGGGCTGGTGGGATTTGGGAAGCACCATTTAAAAATCGCATGACCCCCCCTCAGCTTACCAATTTTTTCACATGGCCCCCCCTTATAGCGGTCATTTTTTGGGATGACCCCCCCCAAAAAAAATTGAACAAACAATATTTAGATTTCAACTTTTTTAATATTTCTCTATTATCCTCCTACTTCACGTTATTGTGCTCACTATGAAGACAATATTTACAATCTCTATACGACAGAGAGCTGTTGTTTAAAAAACAAATCAAAAGAAAGAGAAGTCAATTTCGGATCTCCTAGTTATGGCTCGCCCTGAGCGTGTGGCATTTGGCCTCTCATTGGCGTCTTCCTCATCTGAATTGATGAATGCAAGAATGACGTCACTTGAGTCATCTTCTCCCCCAGAGTCAATGGCATCACTGTCATACTCATCATTGTCACTTTCATCCATTTCACTGCTGTCAGCACTTGCCCTGTTGTCATTTTGTGTCAATGTCTTGGCATTTCTCAGTGTTGGTTGGCCAGCTCTGAGAGGACTCTTCTGCTGCAAGCATGAATGTCTTACAATTGCCTTTACTTTCTCACTCTTGCTGCTTTTGAAATGCTGCTTCAGCCCGTGGTGGTTTGAGTACTTGTTTAGTTCTGGAACATGTAGCTTTTTAAGCTTGGTTAGATCTTCGCACAACTCAGTCCAAGGATAATCCTCCTCCCTACTTAACTTTGCCTTTTCTTCTGCTCTCTTTTTCCTTTTAAATTCCAGCACTTCAAGATGCTGAAGATAATCCACCACAAACTTCGATTTGACAATAAACTTATCTGCAAATAGAGCAACGCTCTCTGGGTCAGATAAAACCAGCCTGCCACTTCCATACTCTTTCTTCTTTATATTGTTAATCCAATCGGGGAAAGAGCGCATTACTACATGAGCATCATGAAAGAGGCTCATTCCAAAATACGCCATAATGGCGAAAGCGACGAGTCGTTTAAGAAAAGGTTTACTGCTGAACGATCCAGGCAGTTTGACATCTTACATGCGAAAGAAGCAATTTTTCTAGGTGCGGATGGCTGTTCAGAAAGGGCGAGTGAGTTTTCCATGCAAGGGTACCAGTTGAAGCCCAGTGATGGAAGAAAACTGAACTTCTCCATCAAAGAGCACAGAGCAGTGGTGGAAAAGTTGAATGTCATATTGAAAGATGTAAAGGAACACGATTCCACACTCTTTCAGTCCAATGGGCTTGCTTTAAAGCAGGGCAAAGAAACTGCCCACAGTTTTAATGTAAAACAGATCAAATGTACAGAAGCTAAGTTGACGAAGGTCACGCAGGACATGGAAGCACTAGAAAATAAGAAGAGCAATTATAACAGCATATTCAAAGGCATACTCAAACAGCACATCAACAAAAGGAGAAGGAAAAAAGAAAACCGCAGAAAGTCAAATGAAAGAAAGAGGAAGTGGACTGAAAACAACGTCCAACGAGTTTATGGAATCTGTGTTGGAAACCCGCTAGGAAATGATCTTCCACAATGCCTTGTGTACCCTCCTAGAACGGCTGTCCCGGAAGAGTGTCTTAAAGTTGAGGATGTTGCCACGTCGATATTTAGAAGAGATGGGCTATACATCGCACAGCTCTTGGTAGGGAATTATTTCACCAATGCTGCAAGAAGCAGAATCACCACCAACCTTGAGCGGGAAGTCAGAGATTATGTTTACACCTTCATGTACCCTGAAGAGTACACTCTGACGGAAAGCATTGCTGCTTCTTGCAGCATTGGTGAAAGAGACTCCCATAGCAGTACAAGCGGCAACGAAGAACTCGACGACAGCGGAGATGAATATGAGTGCCAGTGAAAGTTGCATTCGAAAATAACAGTGTTAAATACTTCTTTTCAGTAGCTACACGTTTTTTTAAAGCAGAAGGAAAGTTTGTCATAAATTTATATCCTGCCTTCTATGTTTATTCTATAGCAATTTTTTTGATATTCAAACATTGTGCCATTTTAAAGTTTTACTAAAATATTTCACGTGACCCCCCCTTTTTCCCTTATTTTTTTGGGATGCCCCCCCCCTCGAAAGCCATTTTTTTTCGCATGGCCCCCCCCCCAAATCCCACCAGCCCCCCCTACCTTATAAAAAATGAATGGTCCCTGAACCAGATTTATCCCACGATCCCCCTTCTGGTTCGTCTCATGTTGTATCCATTGCTCTGGACAGGAACAGTGCTTTTTGTTGCTACGCCACCTTATCTCGAAATAGGTCCCGATGACGAGGGCATACTGTTGGGTACAAAATACCTTCATCCAGGTCAAAAAAACCTCGGAAACGAAATGTGTGATATGCGTTTACTGGAAGTTTAGTTTAACGGTAAGGGTTTCGAAAAACCATGCGACAGCAAGCTAACCCCGGGGATGTAAGCCCTTGGATAACATTGAGAAAGGCATCACAGAAAATGTCACGCAGTATTATAGGACTCCGCTTTCTTATGCAATTTAAATGATACGTGAGAATGTTTCGGTGACAGAAGGAAGCAGAGGAGCCATCCGCGTTCTTGTTTAGTGAATGGGATTCAATGCTGGTAGGTGCCTTTATACCTTATTTAACAAGCAAGAGGACAACAATACGATAAGTCATCAGATTCGTGGATTTTCATAATAACAAGCGGGGTCTACAAATAATTATTATTTTTTCAGTCATCTCTGTTATTCCCTTATATGTTACTACCTTAAAGTTTCTCTTGACTTATCTCTTGTAGTGAGGCAAGCCGACAAGTATTCCCCCCCCCCCCTGCCCCACCTTTAATTTCTAGTCCCACTTCTCCACGTGGTTAGTATTGGGATCATTTTCGTGGGAGAAACTTGTAAATAGCCGGGCCGCAATATAACTCAAGAGACTATTACGCTTTTGCACGGTCAGCTACATTGAAAGAGTGCCACGAGATTTTGATTTCGCGTATCATGAAATCACACCTTATTGGGCCTCATGGTGATTGTCTGTTACCGTATCATTCAGTAGTTTCTCGATAATCTTTTGCAATATTTTCGATCTAAAGAGAAAATTGAATTACGAATACACTGATCTGCTCTAGCCAACAATAGCCTTGCTTCGTCCAGAGAAGAATCGCTCACACCAATAGTCTTCAAATCACCTCGAATGCATTTGTCACATTTTCGAATTAAAACACATTGAACATGTGCGGGATTCGTAACACTAGGACCGCACGTGCCCCCAACGATTTGAGAATAACTGCAGGTGGCCATTTCTTAGTTGTTATTGTCATGTGATACCACACTCGAGGATCACACGACCGTGGCATAAAAATAGTAGATCCAGGTTTTTTATTTCACACCAATGAGAGTTTCAAAATTTGCAGACTTATTTCACAAGAGTCTTTATTAAGTAGTCTCAGGAAAGGTATTATATATACATATTTTTTGATGAATTCGATTCGCGAAAAGCGATTTGTCAATTATCGTCACGCCATCTCACCGCTATCACACCCGGTGTAACGCTGCTGATTAAATCAAGCCATGCATGTGGACGGTGAGTCAAAAGTTATATGTTGTTTTAAAATCTGAGAAGAAAACCCTCTACTTGGCAATACCATTTTGTTTAAACGAGAACACGAAACGCCTTGCAGCACACGAAATAGAACTTAGATGGAATAAATTTAATATCCACAAATTTCCGCTTCAGTAAACAAATACGCACGTACTCATAAACAAGTTAGAACTCCTTTTCAGCGTAAAAAAATATTACTTCCGATAAAATTGCCCACAGAAGATAACGAAATAACTATTAATCATTTAAATGGGAGAAAGGGTCGCATTCACGCTAAAATTTCAACTGTTGTTTAGGTTATCTCTTGTATTCATGAGGACAACTGTAAGTTCAAAGGTCATAAACTTCAAGCAAGTACCGTAAATATTTTCCGTCGTCTGAATTCGTAGTTTGAGTTGCCCCATAATTTTATTTCACAGAACGATAGAGGAAACCTTACTCTTTCTCTAGAATACCATCTTTACAGCGGAATCCATGTACCAGGTAGGGAGGTTTACTGTTGAAATTCGCCAAAATCGAGCTTTCTGATAATGCTGTTTAGGAGGGTAAATTTGAAAATTTTTTGAAAATTAAGGTTTGAATCTTTTCCAATTCTAATAACTGTACTTTGTAAAGGAAGGGTCATTGAATTGTGTAATATCGAAATAGTTTTGATAATTGTTTTAGTTTTCTTACACGAGTCGCAAATATGAAGCACATTTTTCAGTGGTTCGAGGGCTTCTCCAAGGGTGAAAATTAAAAAATCGCTTTGCTTGAAAAATATAAATCCAAACAAACTAAAAGTTGTATTTTCCTAAATAGTTTCCAGAGGGCTTTCTTGTGAAAAAGTTTGAGAGAATTCGATTTTTGCATTTTGCACACCTATCCGTAGTATTCACAGGAAGTCACTCTTAACGGTGAGAAGTGTTCGAAAATTTGACAATACCTCGCGAGGTTATCCTCTTTGCTGTAAATTCGTTAATGAAAAATTTCCGGAAATTCAAACCGAAATTTTTTGAGGATTAGAAAGCACAGTTTGTTTTCTCACATAATCTATTCCAGTGGTATGATATTACGGGACTATTTCGGTCAATTAAACGTGATAAATTACTACCTGCTGCTAGTTGACAATAGATAGCTTAAGCGATGATTAAGGCCACCCAGAGGACAACGCCTACTAAAAACTGAATTTATTTTTTACGTTCTGTGTTCAGTGTGCCTATTGGTCTCAGAACATGCTCAAGCTAAGCGTTCAATTCCAAATGAAAATACGACGGCAAAGAAATGTACAAAGGTTTATCACGCACGTGCACGGTCATTGTTCTACTCAATAAGCCTTTTGCTTGGAGGAGTACTAGTTGGCGTTGCCGTCGTGGTTTGCCTAAGCTCCCTGATAACAGCACGAACGAGCGACTGTTCGGTGAGACCAGGTAATGATATATACAAATGAAATATGCACCTGCTGATACTTTTAATGCAACGCAGCATTAATTTGAAAAAAACAGATCACAATAGATTAGGAAGATTTATGCCATAAAGATACAAATTGCAGCTAATTGACTTCCCACAGAGTTCAAGATGAATTGGTACAATTGTGATAGTTTTCCCCTTTTTCTCTCAGTAAATACTTTGTATAGTGGTGAAGAATTCCACTTTTGCAGAATGGGTCTGAAGCTTTTCAATTGACTTTTCAACCGATTTTTTTAAAAATATTTAATTAGTTGACGGTTGTTACGTACATAAAATACATACATATAGTACTATACACCCTTAAATGACTTTCCCCAAAGGGGCTTTTCAAAGACAACACCTAATAAAATTTAATCAATAACAATAGGCTGCTAATTAACTACAACAACAAAAGCCCTGTGTTTAATTAAAGTAAGCCTGGAAACCAAAGTAAAGGTATCACTACCCACCTTAATCTGGCAATCCTGTTAACAATATGGCGGCGGCAAAACGACTGCCGCAGTGATTATGGATCAGGAAAGTAGAAAGGTAGAGCGTGGGAGGGAAGGGAAGGAGGTATACGGAAATGAGAGAATGAAGAGGAGTATCAGTTGGGCGGGGGGTACTCCTAGAAAAATTGGGTGGGGGTGTGCGGCACGCTTCTCAAAGCCCTTACCCTATTTAAGGTCAAAGCCTGCGACTTTACCTACCCCGTTTATGACCTGACCATGACTAACAATTCCATACCTTATTTTAGATCTGACCCTTAAATCAATACCCTGTTTCAGACCTGCCTTATAATTGGTTTCCTGATTCAGACCGATGTAAAAGGCTTTATGAAAGGCTTTTACTGATGGCCTTATCTGAAATGATGAAAAAGTAGCTACTGGTAAAAAATCTACTCAATTCGAGACCAGCGTGCAAAAACCATACCCTACTGGAGACCAAAATGGCTAAAATCTATCCGTCAGTTTAACCAAAGTGGCTAAAACCATTCCCTTTGGGGCCACACATAGCTATATAGGCCATATAAATGAGTACCCCCGGAAGTATTTGATACTAGAATTATAAAAAATGTTTAATTAGTAAAAACGAAACTGGAGAGGTGGTGGGTGTAGGGTAATTGAGCAATACAGGAAATTGAGTATGACCTGAATACGAAGTTAACAAAAAATACTTTGACATGCAGTGGGATGGTGCGTACTGCTGAATGAGGAAACACGAGAAAGATGAATCATCAGTTACATTGAGTAAAATTCAAGCTTCAAGTTTTGTGCTTGCATGTAACTGATGATTCATCTTTCTCGTATTTCCTCATTCAGCGGTATTGACCCTTTTCATAAATGGCTGCCAATTATAAATTATTTTTTAAGTATTAAAATTAGCCTGACTGACCTCGTTTTTGAGTTGATAATTCAAAAGAATTGTTACTCCCAAACGAGTTTAGTGAGGCTAATTTAAATGCATACAAAATAATTTTAAATTGGCAGCCATTTATGAAAAGCGTCTATGCACCATTCCACTCAACAATCGGTCATAGATACAGAGAAATTATTGACTTCAAAGTTCCAAGATCTTTTTTTTTTATCAAGCTTTAACAACACTTGAAGCCTAAATTTTACTCAGGTTTAAAATGTCGTAACAGCTGTGACTTTATTAAAGAAAGATCTTGGAACGTTGCAGACAATACTTTCTCTGCGCGTATGACCGCTTGTTGCCCCGAATGTTCTCAACTTGTTTGTAACAAATTATCAAGCACACAGTTATGGCACGAGAACAGCCAGTAGTTATATATCGACTGCATTACTGTGGCATAAATCTTGAACGATTTTACGAATCGATACTCTATCAAGGTCCTAAAATTTAGAATTCTCTGCCAGTATCTGTAACTGGTTCAACATGATGCTTTATACTAGCTTTAAAAAAACAGATGATGACATTTTCAATGAAATAATACTGACATGGTCGTGTCCCGCACACGAAGCTAAAAATTAAAACTTTACTAACAGTTATTAAAGTCCACCCCGCTGTAAGCCTGGTGGCTAGTTGTACTCGTATATACTTCTTTTTGTAACAAACAAATAATGTGTTATAATCTGGCAAAGCCTGAGACCGTAAATACAGAATATCAACATTTCGCCTTTTCTGAACCAGTTAACCCAAGGTTGAATTCTCCCATGACGGCCCCCGCCTGGCAAATAAGTTGTTATAAACCTGCCAAATCAGTGCAGCTCCACAGTCGACCTCACATATCCACTGCTTAATGTGAAAACTACACGTTCTGTTGTTGACTAAGTCACTATCAAGCTATTTTATACGTAAGCAATTACCACTGGATACTCACTGGATTTTCCGGCAAACTCGAGATTCAAACAAAACCTTTACTGAAGCAGAATTTCGGCAAAAGTGGAATATAAATTAATATATTAATTTAACTGAAATGTTGCAGTTGCCTGATGAAGAAGCATGAAACTCTGAGTATTATTATAACTTGCCCTAGTTTAACTATTGAGCACTCTAATAGCCGAAGAAAATTTCAACCTGCTATTTGGTTATAACTGAAATTCTCTATGTTTTTAAAAATTACAGCTTTTTTCTCCGAGTACAGTCTTTTCTCTCGGTACGTGCAGCCTAAACTTAATTAGAAGTGGCTTACAGTACCTCTCAAGTGATTGACATCAGAAAGCATATCATGCCTCCCGCACATGATATGCACATTTGATGTCGTAGTTGTTTGCTGATATGATTGATAATAAAAGACTGAAAAATACGAGGATAAAAGAAATTTATCACAGGAAACATCATTTTACCGAAATCTACACTCAAGGGCCGGAACGGTCTTTACTCTTCATCTGTTCATCGGAAGAGACTTAGTCAACCTGTCTTTTTTAGACATGTAAGCTACATGAAAATGGACACCTACGCCATTTCCCAATGTTCTAGTTTGCCATCGATACTTTGGTATATATATTCTAATCAGGATTTCTGGTGGTTTCATCTCATGATTCGAATGACCGCAACTACTGAAAATTAAAATAAACCACGCATAATTTTTGGATTCATCAATTGGTGACATTCTTGCATGCTTTTGTTACTTTTTTTGTAGTTGAGCTTCGCACGAAATAATCGAAATCTGAAAGTAATTCAAGGGTATTACGGCAAGTACTCTGCCTTTTATTGATGACGCAGATTTGCAGAATCATGTTGTTAGTCAAAGAGAATACATCTATCTTTACCGATTATTTAGTAACTTCAGTGTAAGTCATTATATGTTATTAACGCTTAGTAGTTGAGTAGTCGAAATTTGAACGCAATTTATGTGGTTGTTAAGGAGCTGATTTCTTTCCGACCAAAAAAATCGCTCTTTTGAATAAGACTACGCATTTAACTTACAGCAAAAAAGACCTTAACCTTAATCGAGTTTAAATTATATGCCAAATACATGAGGAAAGAGTGAGAAACTACTAATTCGAGGGTAAAGAGATAAAAAATTGTCCCATGTATGTAAACTAGAAATATTATCTAAGCCGTAAAAACAACAGCTGCAGAAACTAAATCTACTTACCTTATAAAACTGAACGAGTTTCTTTGAGACGTAAAATCCTATTAGACCGTTATTGCAAAGGATTAGAATTTTCCAAAACACATCATAACATTGAAAATGGCCAATTCTGGTCCGTGTTTAGATGGAATCTAGCCAGAACTGAGCAATAGATTGACAGGAAAATATTCTTGGAGCGAAAACTGCTTATTCGAGTGAATCTTCAAACAGGTTTGAGTGGCAGTTTAGACACACTATGGCAGCTGGGCTAACAAGTTCTTGCTGGTTGTTCGAAGCTTGGGAAATTTTGATTGGTCCAGCAAAATGTCAGTGATTGAACAGTTAAACGTATGTTCTTGCAATTTTGCTATTGTTTGCACTAAATATATTACACTTTAACTGTGTTATTTCCGTGCTTGTTTGCGCGTATAGACTTTGTGTGAAGTAATACTTATACATGGTCATGAATGAGCCTTGTAATATTTTACGCTACTAAAAGAGCTGCACTTTCCGATATCGTGACCTGTATTCATCGTCAATTAATTTCATTTTCCAATATTTAAACGAAATTGAAATGTTCATTTATTTACTGTTCTTCAGCTTTAAGTTTTTTTTTTCCTGAAGGACTGGCAATAGTCTTTACCTATCAACAACGACAACAAGAGATGTTATCTAGATTTGAAACCCTTTTTCAAATCTGAGAAATGTAATATAAGCAACAACAAATAATCAATACCAAACTCAAAAATTATCTAGTACATATATAAGAAATAAAACATTTCATATACTCATCTTCTGTTTTTCAACAGATATTCAGATAGGTTATCCGTTTATGTGTAAGGAATTACCAGCCAGATTTATTCGATAAGTTGAGATCAGGTTTGCCTACGACGGTAATAGAATGGTTAAAAGTAATGTTGCTTAGGCTTACCATTTGGAGTTATTCACTCAGAATTGACAGAGACAGTTTTGATCGCACGAAGAGAGAAACGTGACTGAGAGAAGCATGTTTACCCCACAGCTCCTCATACCAAGCAAAAATATGGCACGAAAACATGAGACGCAAAATGTAATTAAGAAAAATTCTAATCCCCAGAGTAATATATAACTTCCCATTGTAACATGAAATAAACTTCTTAGCACAAAACCTAATGACACAAAACAGAAAAGATAATGTCCTTGTGAAGATTAATGATGACAATATTATCTGTACCTATGTCATTTTTGCATGATAAATATGGTAGCTCTTCATTCGATTACGGAAATATTCAACTTCTAGGCGACAAGTATGTCGACTCATGACACGGTCGACTGAAAAGAAACTAACTTATTACCCATTTAAGCGATATTCCAATCTATAAGAGGTTTTATTTTCAGTTCGTACCATTTCTCAAATTGAACGGCGGTTAAGGATGGCCATTAAATAATGGTAAACGAAAGTGTTTTTCCAAAATCAGCAAGTCAACCGAAAGAGAAATGTTGATGCAGTAGTATCACTTATCCATATTACAAATTCAACTTTGGATTATTATTTTTCGTTACTGGGGGACTGGAAACTGTGGGGATAGAAGAAATGGCAAGGATATTTCCGACATTTCGTTCCGAACGGAAGAAGACGAGTACCCTTGGAGGTAGTTTATAATGTAAGAAAGGATGTTTGGAAAATACAGTTCAATTTGACTTACAACTTATAAATTTCCGGAGTTTTGCCCTAATGGTATGCAACCTTTACTTCCTTATCATTGCATAATTTAGTTTCTCTTCGTGAATCTCAAAGCGACTATTAGTACACTAGTCAAGTACACTAGTCTAGTGCATTATTTATGTCGGAAGTTACCCTACCAGCACAGTTAAGTTACAAAAAAAAAAGGACAGAAAAACCATGTACTCTGTTTTTTTCAGTAATTGTCGTCAAACACGCAGAAACGTCGAGATGTCCCACAATATTATCGCAATATTAGCCATATTGTGCTTATGAAAACAAAATCTCTGTGATCCTTTAAACCATGCTGCTAATAACATTTTCCACGAGAGACAGACAACTTCATGACATCTTTCCCCTCTAGCATTGCGGAGTATACTTCATTTACTTTTAAAGACAAACCTCGCAGTTTTATTAGAATTTTTGCCATTGCAGAGTTATTACTGACACCATTAAGTTGAAAAGTTGATTGCTAGGTGGGTTAAAATATTACATGTTGCTTCAAGCCACGCAAACACTTCAAATGGTAGTTTTGATTACAGCTATTGTGCTGTACTTTGGACGCTCATTAATTCGGCTTCTTTTTCTTCTTTTTCATTAAATTTAATCCGGACCCGCATTGAGGGCGTGTTAATAAAAGAGGAATATTTCAACGTCATTTATGTGTCTCCTGAAACTAAACTCGAAAGTCCTAAAATCTAATCAATATCGTTAACATCGGTCCCGCGACGGTTAAGTAGAATCCGACACAGGATGCAGCCGCAAGCGCCTTTTGATTATTGCAATTGTTGTTGCTGTTGCTGTTATTGTTGTTGTTGTCATTATTATCGTTATTGTTATTGTTGTTATTATTATTGTTATCGTTGCTGTTGTTGTTGTTGTTGTTGTTACTTGTTCCTTTTCTATTAAGCCTCAAAAGCTTAAGATAACCGGTGACCTGGGACTTGGATATTTCCTAAAAAGAATGAGAAAAGCACGATTTGTCGTCAGTGGAACAATCAACACCAGAAATCACTTTCATTAGAATTGCAAAATTTAGGTTGACATTACCTGTTAATATATACAGTTGCTAATAGAAAAAAAAATAGATTCCTTGAACAAGATATTTCTTTAGTCTTCGTTAATTCTTCTTAAGCTATATAGAGGTAATGAATAGGGTCAGGAGCCCATGGGCTCCTTATAGGGTTTATTTTAGATAAATTTCCTGGAAGTTAGTTATGTGAAGGAAATTTTGTCTCGTCACTTCTCAGCTCAACTGTATTTTTCACTAGGCCACCCCTAAACTCTGAATTGTACTAACACTGCAGACGTTTACTCTCACCTGAAAACTAAATGCCGTCCTGTTTAACAGAACCTCGTTGTGGAGCTGAAAATGCACGACAGTTCTGAGGTACAACCAACATGAGTTTTGTATCATAGCTTTCAGGTTGTGAAGATTCCTGGCCGTATTACTGACATCCAGATCCAATCGCATTACCATAATGAAGAAAACTCCTCTGCAACATTAACAAAACTTTATAATCAGCAGATAAAGCTTTTTCACTCATGTGGTCAGCAGCCAGTCAAATGTACTGGACAAAAAAGGTGTTGACATGAGAAAAGGGTTCAACTCTCATAAGTTTTGAAGACATGACTGATTATCGGAGTTATATACACAACTTAAAGCAGTTGTCAAATCAAAGCCTGAAACAAATTCAGGCCTAAACGATGATCACTCATGTCTTCATCTCTTTCTCCGCAGTTCAAATATGTGATCTTTTCAGATATTCTCTTGCATTCTTCAACCATCTGCGAGTATATTACGAATTCACAACATGATCAATTCCCAGTTGGCTTGATAGCTCGGCTGGTAGGGCACTGCACCGGTATAGCAGAGGTCATGGGTTCGAATCCCGTTTAATTCAACAATGATCACTCATGTCTTCATATCTTTTTCACCAGTTCAAATATATGATCTTTCATATATTCACTTGCATTCTCATAAACAATGATTTGTTTGGAACACCAACATGACCGTCGTGAAGTCATGTGAAAACACTCTGTAGAGATTATTCCTGAGGCCGCTTCTTTTAAATTGCGTGAGAGCGTTACACGATAAAAGACATGTTGTCTCACCTTTCTTCTTTTTGGTCATCAGGTGGAATTTCTTTTTCCTTTGAGGCATTTATTTTCGGGCCGCCAACCGAGGGAGGTCTAGTAAACAAATATTAAGAGAAACGGATTGTTTTAGAAAAAAAACTTGTGACTTTAGGTCACAAGCGGGGGATGCTAAATGAACACAAACGCAGATGCATGTCGAAGAGCTGAAAGCTGAAGAGTTGTTTTGCATATAAACTTGATGCGTACGGGTATAAAATTCAGAAAACATAAAAACCACTCCACTTCTTTCATTTCCCTACATTATCATTGACTTTTCTTAATGAAATTCTTCAGTCCTAAACATAGAATTCACCATGATGATCAGGGTTTTTGTTCCAGGCGGGAGGCGTTTCGTCCAGTTGTGTACCATGTCATGGCAGGTACTTAGATGCCATATATTTGAATTTCTCTCTTTTCCTGATATCGCAAACGCTCTGTATCGTACATATATGTGACCTAGCCAAAGTGTGAGGTGTTCTAAGTGATAAGCCGGTTTTAATCTCATGGTTTCTCATAATTAAACCAGAGCATAACAGATAACTATTGAGATTACTACCGTACATCTTTTTTTTTTTGATAACCAAGAAACATAACCTTTCAATCCCAGTGTCAAATGATGAAATTGAAAATGATTTTGTTGCCTTACTTTTCCCCTTCCAACTAAGTGTACTGGTTATTAGTAGAGAGAAGGAAAAATTTTACATCATATATGTGATCCGGCCAGAGAATCTCTGTTTGTAAAGTGCGAGGTGTTCTTAGTGTTAAGCCGGTTTAAGCAGCCAAAGTTCAATTCTGAACAAGTCTAAGTGGAATGCTGGGTTGCATCATTTTGCAATACATCGCGTAATTATTGTCCGTATTTTCTGTAGTGCTGTGTTCCTCCTTACCTAAAGAAAACTCCCTCAGATGTCTTGTTAATCAGCGAAGAATTTTTAAATAAGTTGACTCGCACAAAAAAGTCGAACATTTTCCAGAACTGCAATATGAAGACGAATTTTTATGGTCAGTAATTCTCTGAAGGAAAGAGATTAAAACAAAAGTAACAAAATACGTGATACAGTCCCAAGGTAGTTGCGCTGCATTCCTCAGTTGTGGAAAGTGTTAACGAATGATAACCCTTTGTTTTAGAAACGAAAAGTCTTGATTGAAGTTAATGAACCAACCAACTGACGTTAGAGAAATAACTGATTCTTATGCTTTTTTGGGACTAATAAATCCCGGTATTTTATTGTACAAATCAGAACATTAAGCAAACACTCGCAGTCATCAATCCAAGAATGCCAGTGATAAAATGGCACGACTGTAAGCCGCTGAAAATTCGGAGCACATGTCATTTACTTACCCCTGTTGTCATATGAGCAGCGAGAGCTTGACATGCTTCACAATCTTTCGTGTCTTTCATATAAAACTCTTTTGTAAAGTTGTGGTTCAAAATAACACCAGACGCGTCGAAATGGACTGACACTGATTCTCCTGCACAGAGCCCTGCCACAAGACATTTAGTTGGGATGACCTCGATGAAATAGTTTTAATCTTTGTAATTATGAATAATACATATAACGATTTGGCGATGGCACTTTAGATCGCCGGTTGACCTTGTACCCTACAATTCACATACTAACCGATAGGGGGAAAAGGAAGAGGACAACGACGACGACGATGAAAGTGATGATAATGATGATGATGATGATGATGATGATGATGATGATGATGATGATGAAATTTTATTTGAGTGTCAAGACCTCATAGCTTGGAACACCAATCCCATACTAATATAGGGAGTCGACTGGGGACACCAATAGATACTATTCTTGAAAAAGCATTCAAAAAAGATAGACCTTTGGTGAGTGCAAGGCGCTATGAGAAATGGGGATTGAAGAATCGTCATTAACGTTCGAATAGACGTAGTCATTGGTGTTGCTTAGGAAAAGAAACGCCTAGGTATGTATGTATGTATATATATATATATATATATATATATATATATATATATATATATATATATATATATATAACAAGTAACACGTTTCTTTATGAACACAAGAGACCAATGAAGCACCTGATCAATGATGGGCAATTTAACATCATCTTACCTGTGCACAGTCCAATGACAACAGGAAGCATCAGCCGTTTGAATAATGACTCCATCAGAATACCCAAAGGTCACTGTGAAAACAAGGATATCTGACCTTAACAACTAAAGCGTTTGATCGAACTAAATTTGGATTTAAAAACCGAAAACATTTTGCTCTTTTAATAGGTGAAATGCAAATCAAAACGTACAGTACGCGGCCAGTTTGGTCATTTTTCGGTCTCATATGCATCTTCAAACAGGGGCGAATTTCCATGAGAAATTGTAAATATAGGAAACACCGTACAGCAGGTTCTCTGATTTAAGGGTTAATGTGACTAATGCAAAAATTAAAACCACCGGGTTTTAATTTACTTTGTCAACTCAGGTTGATACATAGCTACATGTAAGTGGCCTCGTTTTCCCTTACGGAAACAGCGAGAATGTGCTCACTTGATCATAGAAAATGCAAAATAAAGAACATTTCTTCTTGTCATACCCTCCTTCAATCTCCAATCTAACTAATGACCAAGAACAAATTAAAATGAATCCGAATACACTTTATATAATCGGATAATTTTAAATCGGGCACCTTTTAATTTTGAACTAGTTTTTTGGAAATGGTAGAACTTCCGAATGTCTACCCTTAAAAGTCTCTGACCTATACATGTGTAGTTATTCTATATAATCACCATTCCCAGTCTTACCTTCCCAGGACGAAAACGAGCAGGCAGGCAAGTTTTAAAAGATTAAAAACAGGAAAATAAGCCCTTTCAGTTACATGTAACTAATTTTGCTGTGTTAAATTATTCTCCAGACGTCTATTTCGCATTAATTTGCAAGCAGTCATCTGCATGCAGTCATGTAATTGAAAATGGAACATTTGTTTTTTCTTCACACGAAAGTGTGAAGAAATCGATGTTTTGATCAATCAAAAATGACATTTTTTACCTTTGCCTGACAGTTTGTGACGGCCACAAGGTTATTACAGTCCTTTCATCGCCGTGAAGTCGCGAGGTTGGCACTTCCGTAGCGTCTGAAGCCTGACCCTTTAAATTGTTTACAATTTAAACACTGGACACAAATATTGACTGACCCGGATTAATTTTGTAGCAAATACCAGAAGAAATAAATTTCGGTAGGAAAAAGAGAATTACCTTTGTGCCCTGAGTAATTTCTGAAATTCGCAAAGAACACAAAAAAAGTTTAACATGAGTCGCCCAAATTACGGTTTCAGTTTCCAAGTTCATTTTGACTCATAACTGAAAGGAAATATGTTGAAGTCAAATACCTTGATGCCTCAGCTAATTTAGGGTAGAATTTTCTACTTTCAATACTGACGTACAATTTGATTGCAATTTTTCCTTTACCATACTGAGAAGGGCAATCAGGTGAACTGAATAAATGTGATTTAAATCAACAGTGATATCGCAATGCTCTAGCCAGACAGGGATGTATTACCTTTCAACCCAAGAGTTCGTCCTCTCCGTTTGAATATAAGTAGAAACAAACGCTGAAGAGCAGACTCTTAGTTTTCACAATATCCCTCGATAGCTTCAAACTGAGAACACGCGTAACAACAACTTGCTGTGGCAAGGACAAGGAAATGGAGAGCTATGCAAACCCGACTGGACATATACCGCTGTGTAAATTACGCACAGTTTATACTTGTGCGAGGCTTGCACAACGCAGGCTTGTGAAAATATTTACACAAGACTACACGTGATCTGCCAATTGAGGGTAGACTGTCAGTTAAGTTCCTAGGCCAAATATAGAGCAACTGAAGTTCAGCGGTTCTCAAAACATAGTGTCAGTGTGCGATTTACATCTAAGTGATGACGTCAACTGTTAGATCAGCCGAGGTCTTTCACAAATACCTATGTTGACAGGGCAATTAATGTATGTAACCCGAGATTATGGAATAATCTGCCACTTGCCTTGCATTGCGTAAGTCGAACTCTATCCAGAACTTCAAAAGGAGCCTTAAAATATACCTCTTTAATTAGTTTTGAACAGCCACTCATTGTTTTGTAGACATTGTTATATTTTCGAACTGTACTTTGTTTTTCAACCTTGTCCCTTTTGTATATAGATTTTATTACTGATTGTGTAGTTTAACACATTTCTAAAGCGCCATGAAAGTAGGTGATAACAATGGGTTGACAGGCCTACACAACTCCTATCCACGTGTCATAGCCGCTTTGAGAGTTTTGCTCGAACTAGTATATCTTTGAGGATCTGCCCCTTTTGTATTGTACGATAGGGGGATCTTTGAATATTTCGCTAAGCAATAATCCTGTTTTTAGGAGGACATTTCACCAGAGTAGAGCCGTTAGAGGTCATAGGTCTGCGTGGTTTCCGCTGCTATCCGCGTGTAATTTGTTGAGTTTGACACCTCTGTTTTTGGCCACGTGCTATTTTTTTAGCTCATTTGGTTGCAAGATATGTTTTAAGCTCTCTAAATATTAGCTCTGGAGGGACAAAGTTTGAAATATTCCGTGAGCATGTTGGTTACTTGCATTTTGTATTATTTCGCCGGGCCCGGCTGTTTGATTTACTGTTGCAAGTTATGCTGCTTGTTATCACGGGTGTCATATTTATCTTTGTCCGGCTTCGCCAGAGATAGCTGTAGCTTTCCTTGTTGAAAGCTATGAGTCTGTCTTAGAGAGACTTTCTTATGCTTCTTGCATCAATTTCATCGAGCTTTTTGTCCTTCCAGTTTGTTCGTTCTGGAACTGCAAAAGTAGGTGTTCACGCGCAAGTCTGTGGACCGTTTTGCGTGTTGCTTATGATATTGTGTGGTTTTGTTCAGGCAAAAGCTCTGAATTTAGGAGTTCTTCCTATGATTGTTCATCCAGCTCCACGTTGTGGTTGTCATTGCTTTTAGTTGCGATGTTGTCAGGTTTTCTGGAGACTGTTAATAGTCCCTCTTTTGTTAGGAGGCTCGTAGCCTTGTAGATCAGGCAAGACCGCGGTTTCGATCCTTCTGGATCTCATCAGTTGCCGATAGAATGGAGTGGTAGAGACCAATACTCGGTAACACTCCGCACCTGGCATATTTTTTTGGTATTATATACTCGTTCGGCGGATCGAGAATTCTTGATTGTGATTGGTAGTTTTGCCACTAGCGAATGGTGGGCATAAAGTCTTCGATCCTATTGTACACAGCTTGACACTGTGTTTTCTATGATGGCTATAACGCTTATTTTCTCCAGCATGTGTGATTTGAATTGAAGGATAAAGCGTAAGACAGTTATGCGTAGCATTTATACGGCATATCTCCAAGTTTTGGAGGGCTGCGTAGAGTATTTTGCACGCATTTCGTATGTTTATCCTTTGTTTTTAGTGTAGCTAATGTACACCTTGGACTCACATGCTGTGATTGGATTAAGTTTGTACTCGCACGTGATAGGACGGGGCCTGCCTGGTAAAAATCAACAGTGATAACAATGGGTTGACAGGCCTACACAACTCCTATCCACGTGTCATAGCCGCTTTGAGAGTTTTGCTCGAACTAGTATATCTTTGAGGATCTGCCCCTTTTGTATTGTACGATAGGGGGATCTTTGAATATTTCGCTAAGCAATAATCCTGTTTTTAGGAGGACATTTCACCAGAGTAGAGCCGTTAGAGGTCATAGGTCTGCGTGGTTTCCGCTGCTATCCGAATATTAGCTCTGGAGGGACAAAGTTTGAAATATTCCGTGAGCATGTTGGTTACTTGCATTTTGTATTATTATTACCCACACTGATGAACGCGAAGCCATACGAGAAATTCACCGCCGCAAACGTAAACGCGATCAGCCCGACGAACTGGAACAGGAACTTGAACGTTCCCAAGCAGCGCTAAAATCCCTAAAGAGACACTTAGAAAGAAAGACTTGTCCAAAGTCGCTACAATACCGAGCCAGAGCCCGCATAAGAGCGGATGATGACTTCAAGAGGGACATTAAACGTCTTCGCTCAAAAGCTGAGCAAGACTATTTACAAGCGCTGATACGGTTTCACAATCGAAACATCGAAGGCCTCCGCACAGCCATAAGACAAGAAAAACGAGTTCAGGCCAACAAAAAACAAAAGAGCATTGTAACCAAAAAAACAGCTTTCGCGCGCTCGGCGCCCAAAGAAACTGTAAACAAAAACAATGTATCAAGAAGGATCGATGAACTTAGAGCCGAAATCATGTCATTGTCAACATTATTAGATGACAGCAATAAACAGAAGAGAGATTATACCTGTCTACTCTCTGACTCTCGTATTATAAAACGGGGACATGGGAAGAAAAAGCCATCCCAAATACAAAACAAAAAGCGAAAAGAACGCAGAAAAAAGGATCGAACCGATCGTTTACATGCACAAACAGAGGCAAACAAAAAACACATAAAGAACCTCTCGAACATAGACCTCACAAACGACCAAACTAACTTGTTAGCTAAGGGTCTCAAATTTATCCCCACACCAAAAGAAAATGAAACACAAATAAGGCGCCATCTTTTGAAGGACTTTGAGCATTTCGCTAGAAGAATGCGCCTACAATACATTTTCCACGGGGAATACAACGAACCGCATCCTTTCCACGTTAAATCAAACTGGATTCCGCCGGTTCAACAATCAGTGGCTCTTGAAAGCTACTTAGAAGAGGTCAAAGTTCAACTTGCTGAAGTACAACTTACAAAACCTAAGGATAATCTGCCCAACACAGAACGAAAGGCGTTGAAAACGCTACAAGAAGATTCCAACATCAATCTTAAAAAGGCAGACAAGGGAACGCGAACGGTTGTCCTAAACACTGAAGATAAAATTCTCGAAGGACAAATCCAGTTAGACAACCGTGAACACTACAAACCCCTTGAACGTCCTATGGTTATAGAGACATCCCTAAGGGTACAACAATTAGTTAAGGAACTCCACCAGCACAACTATATTGATGACATGACCAAACTATGGTTTTGTCAAACACCTAACCCGCCTCGCATACCAGTGTTCTACACGCTTACAAAAATTCACAAACCAACTCCGGTTGGAAGACCCATAATATCTGGGTGTGATGGTCCGACAGAGAGACTGTCTGCATTTGTAGACAAACTCCTTCAACCCATAGCAAAAGAACAGGAGTCATATCTGAAAGACTCGACGGACTTCATCAATTTCATAGAAAAAACGAGAGTACCAGGGAACGCTATCCTTGTTTCAATGGACGTGACAAGCCTATACACAAATATACCTCAAGAGGAGGGGATAGAAACGGTATGCAACGCATACGAATCTTACTATAAAGGAGAATCCCCCATCCCAACACAACATCTTAAAAGAGCGCTTGAACTTATACTTCAAGAAAACTCATTCCAGTTTACTGGAAAAAACTACCTCCAAACACATGGAACAGCCATGGGTACAAAAATGGCAGTCGCTTTTGCCAACATCTTTATGGGAAAGGTAGAATCACAAATCTTAAATCAAAGCGCTCAAAAACCACTCGCCTGGAAAAGGTATATTGACGATATATTCTCTATCTGGAATATAAACAGAGACGAAGTCACGCAGTTCATTGAACTAGCAAATAGCCACCATCCCACTATCAAGTTCACGGCTGAAGTTTCCGACACGGAAACAACGTTCCTCGACACAAAAGTTTACAAAGGCGAAAGATTTGCACAAAAGTCTAGACTAGACATTAAAACTCATTTCAAAGCTACTGAAACATTTCAGTACACGCATTTCTCGAGTTGCCACCCACCAGGGGTCAAAAAGGGCTTCATCAAGGGCGAAGCGTTCAGACTTCTCCGAACCAACTCCTCTGAAACAGCATTCAAAACTGCTATTTCACAATTTAAAACAAATCTCATCGAAAGAGGGTATCCTGAAACTCTTATTTCAACAACTCTCGCAGAAATTACATTTGAGGAGAGAAAAGCTGCCCTACAACAGAAACGTAAACAAGACAAGCGAATCTTGCCTTTTGTCACACAATATCGCCCTTCAGTGCCTAACTTAAAGCAAATACTTATGCAGAAATGGCATTTAATTCAACAACAACCATTGCTTAGAAGAATATTCAAAGATCCCCCTATTGTCTCGTACAAAAGGGGCAGATCCCTAAAGGATATACTCGTTAGAGCAAAGCTTTAACCGGCTATTACACGTGGATGGGAGTTGTGCAGGCCTGTCACCCCATTGTTAGCGCTATATAAATAAGGTTGTTAAGTTAAGTTATAAAGTTAACTTGCATCTTTTCGTTTACAGCTGATAGACTTGTAAACGTTGAAATTGACCAGATTGGCATTGCAAAGTCTTATGAGTCTATCATGGACTTTCAGTAATGCTCACGAAAAAGAAATTGGCTTGTCAAAACTTTAATATCACTTTTAATTCATACGGGATAATTTTTCTAACTCACAGCTTTTTTCGGTAACGTAGATCAAACTGTCTAGCGAAAAGTTTCTTAAAATTTCTTTACAAAATACTGTTTTAAGAAGTTGTAATTAAATTTGTCACCTGTAACTAGTTTTAAACAATAGATTATTAAGGTAAGTACCTTGATAACCTCTTGTTTTGTAGTACTAACAGATGGCAGTAGCTAGATCTGTTTTATAACCGGTGCAGAGACATTGACAACAAGATTGAGGAAAAGTACTTAACATTCCTACACGTACGGACTGTTGTAAAAAGCTTTGAATATCTTTGAAATGATACTCAGCGCCTTGACAGTTGAAAATATTGAGTAGCCCCAAACAGAGTATTCTCTTCTTTATATTTATAACTTCTTACGGTGATTAGCTTAGAGCGGTTTTTGTAACGAATTCAGATAGTCCAGACAGTTGACTTCTGTGATTTTCCAGCGTTTTCCACCTTTCTACACCGTTTACTCTATCTATGTATCTCTCGCGCTTTAAGCCATCCGACAACGCATGCAACTGGTTTACACAACCCGTCCGGTACTTTCCACAGTTGGCCGCTGTTTGCTAGCGTCAACTCGAGTTTTCGCGCCCTTTTCGCCATTCGACACTGCACGCAAAACGAGTTACCAACTGTTCCCTCGCTTTGTGTTGTTCTTACCGGCTCGAAGCCGATTGCAATACTTTCCCCGAGCTCACATCATACTACCGACCAGTTCTGAACGATCAATGGCGCTATTTTACGGCTGCAGTGAATTGATTTGGTTTTGGCTTTTTTACTGTTACCAAAAACCTCTGGAAACAGCTTAAACAACATTAAACTATGGCACTGTTTGCCATCCAACCTACGCAGCGTAGTAATAATTATAGAAGTATTCGATAATAAATGTAGACCATAGTGTAATAATTTTGCCGCCATACACAGCATAACTTAGTATTATGATCGTCCCTCCCGAACCATGCAGTTTTTTTGCTCAGTTTGTCCTCTTCATGCACACCTTGTAAGGCTTTGGCTTTAGTCCTAAGCCACTGTCCCAGTCTAGAGAGGGATAGGGACAGCCAGGTGGATTCTCAATCTTAACTTGATGCAATATCTGAGCGATGAACAGGAATAACTCGGCTTTTGCCAGCATCTCACCAAGACACACTCGCCTCCCGGCCCAGTCGAGAAGGGAGGGTAACTCAACGATGCTGGGTTTACCACGTTGCCATTCTTGTCCAGACACTTTTCTGGGTCAAACTGGGAGGGGTTCTTCCAGTGCTTTGGATCATGGTGCATGGCCCATAAATTGACTATCAGTGTGGTTACCTTTGGGATGCTGTACCCGTTCACCGTAGTGTCAACTAGAGCCTTATGGGGGACTCCCAGAGGAGCCGGCGGCCTCAAACGTAGGACCTCATCGATCGTTGCTTCCAAGTATGGCAGTCGCGTCCTGTCTTGAAGGCTCAGTACACGCTTGGGACAGATCACCCCGTCGAGCTCGCGATGCACCTTCTGCTAGCCATGGATTTCAGGATAGTTGTTGAAGAGGAGCAGTGCCCAGAGTAGAGTTGATGTCAGTCTCGGACCCGGCAGCAAACATGTCCGCCATACTCATCAACACGTGGTCCTCTAATATCAGAGACTTTATCTTGCTATCTTCTTGTTCGGAGTCTTTCATAACTTTGATCAGCGCGTCAGTGAAGCCCCTGATTTTACCGGGCTCGTAGGTGTCCAGCTGCTCTTTGTACTTCTTCAGCAGGATCCTGTGTCGTTGTTTCGCAACTATCTTGAGGCGTCGGATGTTCTCTGCGTCGAAAGGCACGTATTTCAGCGCGGGAAATATGTCCACTAAATTCCCGAGTCCCAGCGTTTCAGAGCTCACGTGATCGTGTCGTCCATAACCTGATTACATTTAACAATGCTCTCATCCATATCTAGCGTTTAATTAATCAAGTCAGCTAATCCCATATGTTAATTTGGAAATCTTTTGTGTTAGTTGAGAGAGTTCAATATAATCATCTTCACATTGTGACACATCGAGGAGTTAAGTTCCTTTATTTTGTTTAGGAATTTAGATTTAATTAGTAATTTCATAGAACGTGGGATGGAATTCCAAACTGGGACACCAAACAAAATTCTTGTAAAGGATTTTTTCATTTTCTCTGTTCTTAAAAATTTTACAGAGAAGCACTCATTCGTGGATGATGTGTTACAGTTATGTATTGTTATGGTTTTAAGAAATTGATTCAGGAGGTTTATTGGGGCTTTTTTAGTATGAACATAATACATCAAGTAGCGCAAATGTTGGAAAAATAAGAATGACATTGGAAGACAAGTGACTTTAGGAAATAAGGGAATTGCGTGTTCTCTGGTTTTCCGAAAGAAAATTGAGCGCAATGCACGTTTTGTACGACTAGCAATCGTTACAAATGTGTTTGTGAGCAGAAACCCCATGCACAGATACCATAGCTTAAATAAGGAGTTGTTAAAGTATTGACAAATAGTAAATATGTTAAAGCTCGGGGATTTTAAATTCTGTCCCTATGTACAGCATTTGTTTGCTTGTTTATTTCTTTTATTTTTTTGCTACATCAAAACAGTTGGTACGCTGCTACCCAAGGCAATCAGTGCGAAGTTAATTGATAAATGCTGCATTTAGTTCTAATAAGTTCAAGTCAAGCAGTCCAGAATGAATTTTTTGCAGTTTCAAATTCGATAACCAGGAAAGCTGTTAACATACAGGCATGATACATTTAGAAAATTAGTTTGCAAAATAAGCTGAAGTCTTGAGGGAGATTATTTCTTATCGTTCTCTTTCGAACATTAGTTACCGTTCGGCGTCTTTATTTTTCCTTTGAAAGGTCGAAACCATATAAATTAATCCATGAAAGTGTGCATTAATAATAATAATAACAATAATAATAATAATAATAACAATAGTGCTAATAATAGTAGTAATAATAATAAAAATAATAATAGTAATAATAATAATAATAATAAAACTTCAGTTTAAGTGTCAAGCCATGCATTACGTTATACGTTCACTTTCACTACAATATATCGTTACATTATTATTAACAGGAAAAGAGATGTTGTATTTTTGTGTTACCGAATTCGTCTCTGATCAAAATTTTTAAATGGAGATCTTGGGACCGGCGAAGTTTGTTTTTGTGGCGGTAAAGTAAACTTCCTTTCTCAAAACACCAACTGTTATCAGTTTCGCTATGAAGGAGTTAGTTGTATTATTTTGGCCTCTTTTTGAAAACTTGTTTCCCCACAATGAACTTGCCGAGAAACCGAGAAAGCTAAGATAAAGTTACTATGTTGGTTTATTGTTGGAAATGTTTGCCACACACTCTACGCAAGAAAAACACCAGCTTTTGCATTTGAGCTTCTAACAATATATTTGCCAAACACCCTTCTCCGCTTCATTAGAAGCCGAAAAAAATATACATACAAAATAACAAAGATTGCGTGTGTGTGAGGTGACAAGTTTCACGTTTGTGTACATAGAGAGAAATTGAACCTGTCATTTTGAAGGAAACCTTCGTTCTGCCGAAGACATATCAACTGAAACTAGACAAATACGTTTTTAGAATGCATTTAAATGATTATCATAATTACTTATTATTATTTTTACACTTTTTGTGCGAGATGTTAAAAAAATATGAATCAACCAAAATGCAATTTAACCCAAGTTAAGATGGAGTCCCATTTTGAGGGCTTTGATGGTAAATTCCAAAATAAACTGACGATTTAAAGCTCGTGTAAATTTGATTATGGTGCAGCTGTGTAACGTAGGTATAGCGCGCAAATTCATCATTGCAACTTTAATTTGGGGCAACATGGTATGCGGTGAAATACATTGCTATCTAGTGCCACAGTTACTTTTTCACTAATTTTCTGGAAATTCGCTTTTAAGGAATAAAAATTTGACACACTGCACAATGAGAACAAGCACTTTCAAACCAACTCAGAAACAAAGGACCTACCAAAACCTTTTAGATGACGTCGGTTTTATTCTTGGGCAAGAACACAGCTGCCTTCGTATGTGTTGCTAAAAAGTGAATAATGAGGTCCAAAATAAATCTAATTTCTTTTTTATTTTGAAAAAATTTCCACAATTTGCAGAGCCATAAACGAAATTTGTGCTTCTTGAAATAACGACTAAATTTGTGGTGTTGGATAATTAAGGTTTGGGGACAGCTACCTGCAGATAAAAACGAATTGAAATACATTCACGAAAAAAAAAAAAACAGGAAACTCTACTATCTCACAATTCTCGTCTTTATTTCGAAAAAACACGGCATACGACTTTTATATATTTTCTGAAAAGGTAACATTTTCATTGTATATTTTCTCCAAATGCTAAGTTTTGTGAGAATGTTTTTAAAACGTAAATTGCTTCTATTTGACTTGTGTAAACAACACAAGCAATGGATGATCGAGGGAAAGGAACCACAGCCATAAATGAATAGCTTTGTTGTGTGTCTCGGAGTCTAGACAAGACTTAACTGAGGCATGTTTCGCTTTGTCACGAAGCCGAGGGAACAAGCGCGAAAATACGGCTTAATTTAAGCAATAACAAGGAAAAGTTTACGCTTGAAATTAAAACTATACAGTTTGTAATGGTGCGTAATGTGAATTCGATGAAGACTAAATTAACACAAACCATTTTTTTTTTTTATTTTGTGGTTATCCTGTTCGATCACATGAACTCTGGGCTTTTCAACACAACCGAAGACTTAAAATCAGGATTCCAGAACCTCGAAACTTCTGCTTATTGGAAAAGCCGGGAAGAAAAACTAACGATCTGCGTTTCGGGTTACGAATGCTGTATGACTCACAGTAGTCGAAGTATCCCGCTGATAAGTCGACGGAAAACCTGTCCATTAAACAGCAGGATTTGCAATAACTTCAATGAAAACTCAAAATATTTGGGTTCATTAAACGGAAACTACTCGAAGCAGAATGGAAATGGAAACACAATCTGAAGTGGAGGCGAAATACAATACAAACGTTTCTTTTGAGTTTATAACTTAGAAGCAAACACATAACGGTTGTTTGGAAGCTGAAATAGTCGGCTTGAAATTGAGTCAAGCTAAATATTCTCTCCACTACTGAACGCGCCATTTCAATTGAACAACTGGTTTCTTGAAGTAATCTCGCCTCTGCTAAAATCAAGACAAAATTTTGAGAGCAAATCGGTCTTATATAGATATTTATGACAATAATAGCAGATCGTGCATCGATGGATAATTCACCTAATGGACAACTGGGTGATAAAGAAATGCGGTCTTTTTGACGCTCGAAGCCTTAATAAATTGAGATGGAATGTTTTCCATTTTGGTTTTTGCGTTGTTAGTTTGAAGGGCCACAAGCGCGAACGCAGGTCAGCCCAACTAACAAAAATTGAACACCGCGCCACCCACTCGCGTGGGAAACACGCGAAGCTCAGCCTGTTTGTGCGTGGTGAGTTGGCCTCGCCCCGGGAGAACTGCCTTCTTGATCACAGTTGCTCCAGTGCATTGTAAGTATGGCAAAACTCCTCAAATGTCCTGCTTTTATAGCCGTGTCCAGAAGACGGTATTGTGGGATGTTTATTTGTCTTCTTAAACGCGTTTCCTCTCATCCAATTCGGGAACGAACCTTTACTGCGCAGATTCGTAGATTAAAGGATCTGCGCAGGCGTGAATGACCTTCACGAGATCTAAAATAGGAAGTAACATTCAACAGTAGGCACGTACGTAGGTAGGTACGGTAGGTAGGTTGCCTTTATTTATACACGATATGTATAAAAGCTCAGTTTAAACTTCCCTTTGCTATAAAAATAACTTTCAATCCATGGTAATAACGATCTCATTTATCATGTAACGTCAACAAAGTTATAAGAGCTATATGAACTATGTCTTGTATCATATTTAAACTTCAATTTTCGATAAAGCCGCAGGCAATTCCCCACAAAATTACAAGAATTTAATCGGACTGTTTCTATTTAACACTTCTGTGATGACATTCACATTACGAAACTCTAGTAGTTTTGGGTCTGGTTTGTTCAAAGTCTTTTCCTGGGAAAATATTTGTTTGTGTTTTTTTTCTTTGCTTAAGATAGTAATCGACACAAAGTGATAAATACCTCCCATCTCATTAGGTGAGTGGGTGGCTAATAGTCTATTAATTAACGCCTTCTGACAAACACATGAAATTAACATGCCCTTCTGTCCACTAGCCATGGTTGCTCCATGAAGGGTGCTTTCCATTCAACCAAAGATTCTGGGAATTCCGGGAGGAAATTAAACTGGAACGGAAATTCTTTGTGAGAAATTTTCGAAAATTTCGGTATACCCTGCAAAGTTGTCTTCTTTTGGGGAAATTCCGTAACTGAAAATTTCTGGAATTTTTTCAAACCGGAATTTTAAATCGAATGGGATGCACCCATAATTAAGACCATTAGTGTTTGGATCCACCGACTTTCCCTCCACATAGATCTGGAAGTCTTCAAAACCACTTTAAGTCAAGTTCCCGCTGGAAAAGAAAAAGGAAAGTTTTTGTTGAATCTTGACGAATTTAATTTTTCTATGCAGGTTGTAAGGGTTGTAAATAGGATTTAAGGGGGCACCGTACGTTCTGACGCAAAGTCACATTCTCTCAACTTTTATTGTAAGATATTGTATGGTGACGTGTTAGAAGAGTATATATGGCGATACCTTTATTAAAAAGTGAGAACTGCACATAATTAATATTCAATACATATGACAATATTTATAACTTTGGTTGTCGCTTTTCTTTTGTCGTTTATTCATCGTAATTTTTATAACTATTATTTCAACGCATTAAGTGAACTGTCTGTTCTATACTAACAAGGTTTTTAGGTGAAATGTTAAATTCTGGCAAACCTTAAGTGTAGTGTTTGTTTTGCTTACATTCTACTTCACACGTTTTATTTTGAGAATAAAATACAAAAAACACAAATTGAAAACCATGTCTAGATAAATCGATCAGTACACGATGCATGACTAAAAATATCCCTTCCTTTTCATGCTAATTAATATGTTTCTGTTTCAGTTGGGTTTTCGCTGGAATTTTTCTTGAACGCCGAAAAGAGGAATGAAAACAGTTTCTTGTTGTTATCGTGAGAGTGAAGAAATTTGTGGTTCGACATTAGTGAGTAGTAGCAGTGAATCTATAGCAAATTTATGCACGGAATGGTTAATAAATCCCAAAGTTCTTGCCAATAGAAATTACTGGTTCAACAATAATGTCTTGCTAGCAGTGAAACTATGTGCGATTTCCGCTATGAATGATGAAATGCCAAAAGTTCTTTGAAGTCAAAGAAAAATGATCAGAAAAAAGGTTTTTAAGTCCTGCATCTATTTTACTGTTCCGCTGTAAAATTGAAACCCATTTATTTTTCTAGCCTTATTCAAATCATCGTTTCGTGAAAATTGCTTTCATTAACGACAGACGTGCGAGTTCACAATAACCCAAGTGTCTCCGAGTGACATGTTAAGGAAAGCCATTACTAGACTTCCTTTTGAAAAACCCCCAATATTTTACGTTTGCAGACAATAGTATTGAAGTTGTCAAGTGCCTTTAAATCTCTAAGTACTTCTTGTATAATCCCTTAACTTAAAAGCGAAAACTAACAATACACGGCACTGACCATTCACTGTATTCAAAAAAACTTTTTATCCACAAGAATTTTTCAGTCTCTTTAACAAATGCGTTCTCACTTTTTTTAACAAGAAAGCTGGTTTTCGTAACGAGCCAATTTCACCAACAAATGTATTATATTCTTGGCAGTATTAAATATTAAAAGCGTCAAGTGTCCCGAAAGGCCATTTATTTTTCAAAGCTCCCATTGTCAAAGTCAACTTCTCTGAGTTGAATTTTCTGGCGTCTAATTGGCGTTCGGTGCCCGCGCAGTGCAGGCGGCAATTGTCAGCTAGCAGGATACCTGGGTGTACAAAAATATACGCGCACCTGTCACTACCATACCACTGCGCATGCCTAAGCCAGGTTTTTGGAATAACGTGCAGAGTAACACGGAATAACGTGTTTTCATCCCAGAAAAAGTGTTTCGAAATAATTTTCCGGCTTTAGGAGGCTGTTTTCACCAAGATTTAAAACAACGTGATTCAAACAAATTTGGCAGTTCTCCATTCGACCGGTTGTCAAAGCGTCTACAAATAAATTCCATTCATATGCAAAACATGTAAATTTGTTTTCCGCTTTAAATTCAGTATGAAAAAGTTATTGGGCGTATGGAATCATTAAACTGACTTTTTTAAAAAGCTGTGCATTGACAAATACTGAATTATTTTTGCTGGCATTTTGCAAGGCCAAGGATAAATGGGTTTTACGTTGTGAGATCCAAAATATAATTCAAAAAACAAAATTAAAGTAAAAAGAGATGCCAATTGGATTTTTCCTACAATTTACACAGCTGTGTTTTCTTGGCTTCTTTTGTGGCGTCAGTGCTAACGAAAATGACAATAACTGTTGATCGAGAGAAACGCTGATAAAAATTTCATGAAGCTTTTTTCACCATCAGTAACAATGGCTGTCAATTCCCATTCGGGAATTGACCAATCAGTTTGAAGATTATGAAAAGAGAGTTACCGGTGACATCTATCATGTTATAAATGGAAATAACTCAGCGGCGAGTGTCAAACATACACAGCGGGGCTGCGACTTGCTGGTTTTATTTTAGGAGTGGCTTTTGATGACACTAAGAGAAGAAGAATCGCTCGAACCGAAGGCGACACGAAGAAGGAGAAGAACGACTCCAATTGTTACTATTGTACTGTTTATTTCGATTTCAGATTTAATTCCACTCGACTGATCTAATCGTTTACAACAAACTTGCAAGTGAAACGCTTACGAAACTCTGTAACACGACTAATCCTGTCTTGTTTAATTTTAAAATGATTTTCTGTCTTGCCTTTGTCCCCTCAGTTCTAACTCTTGCTCGCGTCCTGCTCTATCTTGGCTGTAAATAGGCGCAATTGTTAGTACAGACAATTGTTAGTACTTACTTGTAAAATCTACCTACTTTTCTCAGTAATATAGGCATATAACTCATATTTTTTCTCTTCCTTCTGTTTGTGTACACGGTTCAATTTGTTTGTTTTTTTTAGCGCGAAGGTTATGCCTTTATAGCAAATGCAAAAACGCTAGCTTTTCCGTGGATAATCGATCTTTTCCTCTTCTGTAAAAGGTTGAGAAACATCCCTGAGCCATGAACAGAGAGTTGGAGGACAAAAATATTTGTAGGTACACAAACAAGCCGTGCGTGGGGTTGTGAAAATTTAAAATGTATAAATATCGAGATTTTTCGTTTTTTATCCAATTTCATTCTTTTTGTGCCCGTCCTAAACACAAACACAGTTGCAAATTTTCTACGAAATCTTGAATAAATTTATCATGGTTTAATCTTCCTTTTTTGTTCGAAAATTCGGCGATAAAATAAGCTGAGGCGAATCGAAAGATTCAGTTTTGTTAAAAATGTCCTCTGCCAAACAGCTGAATTTGCTTCATTAATTATTCATTTTATACGTCCCGAAATGTTATGAGGTTTTCATAACATGTTCCTTCTGTCAGGATGAGTAGTCAAGTATATTTGTTTTTGGCATCTATACAAAATCCCGTTGGAGAGATGATATTAAAATGTTTACCGTTGTATTGGCGTGTCTATTTCACCACGTTTGATGCTCGGCTGTTCACCAAACGAGCAAAACAAAACAGCGTCGACAACACGTCGAAATAATTATTTACTGAGGTAAAAAGCTCCATAGAAATGGAGCTAAAGATGGATTTCACTTGGAGAAGTTCAGTTTCAAAGGTTTTTTGTAACAAAATTATTAAAAAAAAATCCTTTGAAAAATCTTATTCACGGCTTCAACAAAATGAATCGCGTTTTTCTCTTAATTTGACTAAAACACCGTGATATAACAGCTCCTGAGGACTTTTAATCTAATTTTTGGATTTCTTTTTCAGCGTTTCATATTATCAAATGTGTATTTCAGGTAGATAATTCCGTCAAGAAGTTTGAACTGAGCTCTGTGAGTTTTCGTAAAATTAAGTTGAAGTGCCTGCAACTACACGTTACTTATGCATCATTAATCATGAAGCAGTCAAGGGCTACAACACTGATCTGACATTTGCATTTTACCAAAGAGATTACTTCCAAAAGCTACGTGCATTAATTAGAGAGGCAACTCTAATGCATGGGTCCAAACCATAAATGGCTTCATGTGTAATGTTTATTTTACGAAAGTTTCTCATGTCTCGTTGAGTGTGTGAAGTCAAATGCAGTATATAAGCTGTATTTAAGTTAATTTACTTGAAGTTTCACAGCAAACGACTTCGCAACATTTACAAACGTTTTGTCCTCCCTATAAACATTCAGTATCTAAATTAAATAAGAGTATTTTGCTTAGAAATCACTGAATCACTCTCCACACCAAGTGTTTTAGAAAAAATCATTTCGCGGCGGTTTCTATCAGCCCATGAATTTGCAATAAATAATAATAAAAAAAACACAACAACTTTGTACCGCACTCTTCGAAGATTTAGTGCATTGGAAATTCAAATACCTCAAGAAAAAAGATACCAAGAGAGAGAAACTTAACTTCATTAAGTTTAGCCCGGTCAGACTCGGATGGAACATTTTAAGTTCTGGATCGGTCTTTGATAAAGAATAAGTTTATGTGCCTAAGAATATAGGGCCACATAACTTAATTTGTAAACAGGAAGGCAAGAAAAAGATCTGAGAGCAGATTGAGTAAAGAACTGAAAAGAAGGAAAGAAAGAGTACGTTTTAGGTTTGAATTGAAGGGCAAACGAGCGCGAACGCAGGTTCACCCACTAACAAAAATTATGCACCGTGTACCCTCTTTGGGGCTTCACGCAGAGTAGGGCCCTCTCAAAGTGCAGAAAGAAGGCCCACCCTGGGAGGACTGCCTTCTTGATCACAGTTCCTCCAGTGCATTGTTAGTATGAAGGAACGCGCGACCTTCCCGCCTTTTATACGTAGCGAGCGCTGCCGAGGAAGGCGGGAAAATCGCATTATTGCGATTACATTAGCCAATCAAAGGCTCAATTCGCGCCAAAGTGCTGCGAATCCGCGCAAACTTCAAGGGCAGCTGTTTGAAGTTTACAAAGCTGAAAGAGACTGATGAAAGAAGTCTTGCAGAGAGCTTGTTAACTATAGGTGAGTGCTAATTTAGTAAGTTAATTCAACGAGTATTCAGGGATGCCATACTCCTCTAGCTAAGAAAAGGCTAGACATTTTCAATTCAGTTTTCCATCCGTTGGCACTTTACTTCTCACACATGTAAAGTACAATCTCAATCAAACCAAAGTTCGAGATTTCAATAATTGGATTTACTCTGGTTTCTTCCTTATGATTGTTTTCACTAAATAATTAACTTGTGTTTGAAAGAATGAAGCAGCTAGAAGTAGAAATATCTAGGGCTAATAATGACCCACAGTATTTTCAAAAGCTCGATAGGGAATGTTTTCGTTTGACCCACGTTAAAACAATGCATGGCCATCTTCTTTAGCCAGAACTCAAGTTAATTTAATGTTAAGACAGAACGTCTATAGAACTTTATTAGGCGCGATACGGCTTCAATCTGCGAAACCAAAATAGAAGAAAAGATTTCGATGAATCACTGTATAAATAGTTAAAAAGCTTAGTCATTATAATTAAAAAGTAGGGCTTTATTTGTTGTGTTTTGCGATGAGTTAAGCTGCCCTTTACGTTACGCTTTTTTACCACAATAATTGCTTTACTTCACAAGCAGCTACAAGCATTTAAAGAACGTCAGTGTAACCGTGTGCTTTGGCATAGTTCATTTCGCAGTTCGGTCGTATTCCGGTAAAGTAGATTAGATCAATTCCCTAAATCTTCCTTAAATCGACTGGAGACAGGTGAACGGAATCAAAAATACATGAATATATGATGAAATTCTCCATTCGAACATCAAAAGATATATTTTTCTGCCAGGAAATGGAACGGAAAGTTTGGTCTTGTGTATCAAATAGGTTAATACTTAGATTGTTGAAGGCCATATTTAATTCTGTACCAAGCGCTTGCTACTGTCAAAGTTTCAAACGTTGGCGTAACGACTTCAGCTTGTCGATTTTGGTCAATTTCGACAGCAAGGAATCGGCTTAGTTAGTAATTCTTACTGATTTTCATTTGTTGTTATTATGCTTTGGCAAATGAAAACATCTTTCTGTTGAGATCGGGAGGAAGATGACTGGAGTAGGGTCGTAGGATTATTGTCTCGCCTATCAACTAAGACCTTGAACAACTGTACAAGGTTCTTGGCTTTGTTCCGTCCTGAAATAACCATATAATCCTTGCACGATCACAGAGCCGGCACTTTTAATATCCTGAAAAAAACTGCTTAGGGATTAGGCTGGTCTCCCATCCCATCCCTTATGATCGAACACACCTGCTCGAAGGGTTCTGCCACATAAAAGAAAGACAAAACAAAGAGACTTTATAAAAAGGACTTGAAAACTTAATTCAAACCTGATAAGCTAAAATCAATGGTCATTATTTTATTAAGCTTCTTTTGTAGTGTATCATTGAGACCTAAAGAATTTATTGTATATTTATTCTTGGCTGACTGACTATCTGACTGACCAACCTATTGACTGACTGGCTTACTGACTGACTGACTGACTGACTGACTGACTGGCTGGCTGGCTGGCTGGTTGACTGTCTATCCTACTGACTAATTTATTGACTGACTAACTCACTGTCTCACTGACTTACTGACTAACTGACTAACTGACTGACTGACTGACTGGCTGGCTGGCTGGCTGACTGCCTATCCCAGTGACCGATTTATTGCCTGACTACCTCACTGTCTCACTGACTGACTGTCTGACTAACTGACCGACCGCCATGTCTGAGTCATCCTTTGGCCGAGATCTCGCGGAACAAAGCAGTTAACTGAATGAAACTTCTACTGTGGATTCTGTAGGTGGCTGTCCTTTCTAAATCTCTTTGCAAGCCCGTGTTACTGCTCTTCCTTGGTGAATCTTCTGGCGTATTGAAGATTACTTCAGACAGGAATACGCTCGAGAAAGGCTGTGGAAACAGACTATGAGTCCTCGTTTAACATAAAATAAGTCAGAATGACTGCTAAGAAACGTATCGGATCAGCCTAGCTAGAGGTGGAATTACATCTAACTGAAAGGACAAGCTTCAGAGTAGACTTTGAAACTTGATGGAATGGTTAAAGATCACTGAAAGATGGGCGGCACAACTTTTTCTTCTTAAAAGAAGGAACTTGGCCACTTTCATCAATAAGATAAGATAAGATAAGATAAGATAAGAACTTTATTAACTTGTCGAAGTCGCTAGCATACATTGTATACTAATTGAGGACACCTAACTACGATCACTTATCTAATAATTAATAATTATAATTAATCAATACTTTTCCCACAGCTTCAGAGAGGAAAAGCTTGTTTCAAACTAATAGTACTAAGTTGGCAATTACTTGCAAAATATATCAATAAACATTTGTTGCTGAGCTGGTGACTCAAAGAAAGAAACTAAATTTCTCGAAGCTTTTGAACAGAGGGATCTGAGGGACTAAAATGGAACCTGGGATTTGCCTATAATTTTGACTGGGAAAATAGGATTTGAGTCACTCCAATTGGGGATAGCAAACCAAAGTGGACTGGGACTAGGAGTTGGACAAAAATAGGCTGGGAATAGACCAGTTTCGCTATATTAAAATTCTACCTAAAAACAATAGACCTCTGCACTAGGTTCTGGGGAATAAACTCCACAAACTCTGTAGTTCTTCCCCAGAGCCTCGCACTGGGTCTACTGTGTCATTGGGATTTGACGGGGAAGCTCAACAAAGATCTGTGTCGTGTTCTGATTGGTTGTTGTGCCATTTATCAAGACACCACGACGATCTTTTTAGCACTAAGGGAAGTAATATTAAATATATAATTCCTCGGTCCGAAAGAAAATCCCAGCAATCATCAGGTTTCTCGCTGGGAACGAGCTCGAGACGAAAACTGCCATTCTAGCTTCTCACACTTAAATGTCTCTATGAAAATACATTCATAGTTTTACAACTTATTTATGTCAGAATAACAATTATTCATTGATGCGCTTAAGTTGTGGTTATACCAATCGCAGTTGTGAGCAGGGAAGATGGCGCATTGAGATACTGGCGACGCGAGCGAAAAAGAGAAAGGTTATAATGGTTATGTGACCCGAACACTGCAAAACTTGACATCAGGGTACAAGAGTTTCACTTTATCCCAGACGATGCACAGTGAAGTCTACCTTTTGTGAAGTTGATACATGATACAGAATAACTCTTTAATAAAACTACTGTATGTACTTACATTTTAGAATCGTTAACATAAGGTGATATCAAAATGGTTCAGGCTGAAACTTGATAAACAACAAAGGCATAAAAGAGTGATTTATTGATTTTCTCATTGCCCCTCGCGATATTGTTCTTGAAGAGAAAGAAGTTGAACCTATTTACGGTGATTTTCAATTCATTTTGTATTATAAACAGAAACTAACTCAAAGAATACGTCATGAGAAGCGCATTCTATATAATGTGAAATCTGGAATCGGAAGAAGTTCTCTTACGAATAAAGATTGTTTAAATTTCAAACGACAGAGAGATGAATTGTCCTCCAAATACGTTACCATTTGCTTGTAAGTTTATAACAAAAGCAACAAATGAAAACATCTTATTTTAATCTCTTCCTTTCAAAATGAAAATAGCCGCTATTGTTCCTGAGCCATGGATTACGTCCAGCTTCTTCTTGGCATTTCAAAAAGCGTTTCTGTCAAAATATCTGTTCGATAAAACCTCAATTTACGCGAAGTTAATTTCCCAGCAAAACAACGGGTAATTATCACCACATGGTCAGTAACATGCATGGCGCCAGCACGCATACAAAGTTCAAAGTCAATAACTAGCGCAAGAAAGGGATTGGCCCGTTAAATATCGTTATCTTTTAACAGTGAATAAATGTCATATTAAATGGAGCAGTCGAAAGGTATATAAGCACATTTTTCTTCTTGACTTGTCATACTTACAATGCACTGGAGCCACTGTGATCAAGAAGGCAGTGCTCCCGGGGCAAGGCTCTTGTTGCACAAAGAGAGCTTCGCTTCGCGTGTTTCCCACGCGAGTGGGTGCGCGGTGTCAAATTTTTGTTAGTCGGGCTAACCTGCGTACGCGCTTGTGGCCCTTTAAAAATGATAGAAAAAAACACAGTAATAATACCAAGGAAAAGTGCAAACAAACAAAACGACAAATGACTGCATATTCTTGATATAGGGGAAAGCTGAGTTGCCTTGACTCATGTGTGCCGTTTTGGGTTTGTAAATTTTGATGAAGGTTTTACAATTGGAAGGAGAGTAATGAAATAACTACCTGTTCTTCAGGACGTTTAAAAAGTCAGAATGGGGTTAAAACTCATTTTAACATCTTTCGTCAGAAATAGGATTGGTTGTTCCGATTGTCCGATATATGCAGTTTTACCCTGAAAGTTCACTATAACGAAAATAAATTTCTCCGTCATGTGTCCATGTAGCAAAATTAAGTTGAACGAGATAAATTAACAGGACATCAATTCAAGGTAAATTTATTCACACCCTTATGATGAATTTTCAGCTGGTCATTATTGTTCACTTTTCGAAAGACTTTTTTATGAAAACTGAAAAAAAAAAACATTTTTCTAACCACGAAAGCTCTGTAACAAAAGTCAGCTTCGTTTTGTTTCATCCGGTGCGTTAAAAAAGGCATCGATGAAGTACGAAAATAGACTTTCCCTATTACGGCACCTTTCTCATAAAGAGCCTTTCATATGCAAGACAAAACTTTACAATTAAAGAGGATTGATGGAGAACTGCAACTGAGGAAAAGCGTTTCTAACTTTCCTGTGTTCTATCACAAAGATGCATAATTCTAGAAGGAACAGTCATTTTATCTTGCGCATGTTATTTGGATCAGCAGGGTGTTTTGTTTAGAGGACAATAGCTTCAAGTGCACAAAGAGTACATATGTTTCTTAAGTTATGCAGGGATATTATGAAGAGAGAAACTGATAGCATTAGTGATCCGTATTGTCACAACCGATCTTCAGAGTCATGTTGGTCGTTTAATTTTCTCTACTTGCATCATTTTTTCTCAGAGCTGAGCCAGTGCTATTTCGCTAGAAATCAAGGTCTGCTTCTCAGCCATGCACAGAATGAGTTTTAATTTGGACTAGGTTTGCACTCGATCAATTAGTCTGTTTCGATCTGATCGAAGTTCTTCTTTATTAAAGCCGCTTTCTTGTCCATCTTTTGGCAATTAGAATGAAAGGAGAGGAAACTTGAAGAAATCATGAATGTGTCAACTACACCGTTCAGGATCCAGCTGAGGACTGTTTAAAATATCAGCGATTCAGTTAAACAAAGAACTAAGTGACATTTCTTGACAACAAGTGTGAATATCATGCAAAGTTTGCGCCAAATCACAGCAAGGGCTTTTTTAATCAGGACTAATTCTGTTGAACAAAATTAAATGTAGCTATACCGTGGAGCACTATGCCATCTGTTATCGAGAAGTTACTTATTCGCAGTCCAAACGATTTCCAAACAGCATTTGTGTAAAACGTCTTTATATCAGAGCCGAACAAATTCATTACAACCTAACTCAAAGTAAATCAAGCTTTGCTCCTCATATCCCTGGAGTGTTGAGCCTATCTTATTTACTTTCAACTTTGTGGTTTATGTTGAAGGGCTATCATTATGGGTTTTCTCTCAACAATATTATAGATAACGTAAAGCAGAGAGTGGGGAAAACTAAAGCATTATAGAATTATATATTTGCTAATGAGTTGTGTTCCACCATCTTCTGTGTGGTTCTGTATAGTTTTAGAGCTGTAAAACAAAAACGACGGAAAAACCAAAGTTAGATCTGTGATGGACTTGGCGCTAATATATGTTTTGATATAGTACTGGTGGATGTATTAGAAACGTTATTATTATACCCTTACAGCGTAACGAAGGAACTAAAAGAAAAGCAATCGAGAACGCAATTTGCTAAGGTCTCATTTCCAATGCAGCAGGATTTGCTCCTTTTACAGTTATAATGATATGTTGGTTGATCGTTGTTTTACACACTGACTTCTGGACGAATGTCTCAAAATTGAACAAATCACACTCCAGTGTCAATTTTCTAATAGGAACTCATGGTCAGTCTTGATCTCAATGAAATTTCAGTTTGGTCCATTTAACTAAGAGACCTAAGACCTAACTCAAGAGCAAAGGTGTTAATACCAGTTTGCTCCGGTGACTGAAGAGAATCAGTGGTTCAAAGCAAATTTCTCGAGAATAGTGCAATCCATCTTTAATCTCTTGAATTCTTGAAACATTGATTTCTTTAATCTCCGCTTGGTAAACCACGACGAGGAGTCTTAGAGAATATAAATCAGTTGCTGAGACACAGTGAAGTTGACTTTACATAGCAGTCACGTGACCATATAACGGTGGGGCAATGAAGAACAACCATTACACATGCGCAGTTCATTCGCTTGCGGCGCAAACGCTCAATGGCTCATTTCATTGACATTTCATGGTAAACCGAGGACAGCATATGGTGCCAAACGATCTCCCACAAAATTGTTGTGATTGCCAGGGTATAAAAGCCAGTGAAAAGCGCAGCATTTTCATACTTACAGGGCACTGGAGCCACTGTGATCAGGAAGGCAGTGCTCCCTGGGTTCGGCCTCCATTGCACTCCACGGAGGTTGAATCCTGCGTGTTCCCCAGCATTTGGGTGCACGGTGTGCAATTTTTGTTAGTCGGGCAGACCTGCGTACGCGCTCGTTGGCCCTCCAACGCCAAGAAAGAAGCTTCCAATAAAGTTAAGGAGCTAACACCTTCAGGGACAACTTCTATAAACGCGAAATAACTTGAGATTGCGTGACATAATGCCAGACACTGATCGAAAGAAGGAGCCTTCCTGTGGATAAACCGACTTCTTGCAAAATGTTAAGTCCGTACGTTTAATGCATGATTAAGTGATATGTCGCCAGTTCATATGCTTATGTGCTCTGCATATCCGTTACCATTTTATTCAATTTCCTCCAAAAAACAGCTACCTACTCGCATATTGTACAAATTTCTCTTTTATAAAGTTTACGACTGCATTGCTTGTATCACTCTGTGAATGAAGAATAAGTCAGTTGGTAGCATACTGTATTCACAGTTTTACAGTGAATACAAGTCAGCACTTGTTAACAGAGGCACACTGAAATAAAAAAAATCTTAGTAATAGTTTACGAAATTTTCACAAAATGATTTTTAATTATCACATTCCTGTCAATCACTGATTTAATTTATTCAGACCACAACTGTTGCAGATAGTATTCGCCTGAGCGGGCACTAAAATGTTTCTAAATAACAGAGTAAACAAAGTTTTTTCTTTTCTCAGTTTGGGAGCAAATTGAGTCTTTTGGTTAGTTGTTTAGAAAGGATTATCACATTAGATGCATTTGATGGTAAAAATAGCAACAGCTCTTTTGCAAGTTACTCATTTTCACAGAAACCGTTGTCGGTATTTTTTTTTAATTCATCAAAGCCAGTCAACGGCAAAAGATAGTCAGAAAATAGAAATAGGCGTGGAAAAGTCCACGAAGACTTTTAAAATCACAAAATAGTAAGCTTTAAATTAATCTCAGTAGAAAAGAGTAAAAAGCTGTTTTCAGGCCCTGAGTGATTATCTGTAGCTGTCAGTTTTCTTTACACTGGCCGTAAAAATTGGTTTTGGTCGTTTCTAAATCATCATTTCAGATGAAAAAGAGAATTTTACTAGCTAATATTCGTTTGTTGTGAGTTAAAACATCATCCGTGTGTAGATTTAATACCACTCAAACGTTAAATTGGTTCTAGGGTACCTTTGCATAATTTGTTAACGGTTTTTTTAAGCCAGGGCATCACGCCTTCTAATGCATGAAGGACAAAATTTGAGCACTGACAAAGGAATTGCTTTCGTGAAAGTTAACGGTTTTTCTAAATATCTATATTTTGGTGAGGCATTATTTTTCAATATAAAATTTCATAAATATTTAGAATTTTCTTCAATGTGTTAGAACCACCATCTGTTTCATGAAGACAATAACGTATTATAATACACACTATACGCTACTGAAGCTCACTTACTGTCTTAGAACAGTTTCAATTGTCGAGAAGCTGGAGATAAACATTTTATGGAAATCACGCAATGTAGATGAATAAAAAAACTTCAGAAAATTGCTTCAGTTTATGTCTAAATAGAGGTAACGGATTAAGAATATTCAAGTTCAAGCAATGGACCGAACGTCTCAGAGATATCAACAAATTTTCAAAGAAATCGCGTTCACAGAACGTCTTGATTGGTTTCGGGTAAATCAATCTTAAACGAGTACATCTCTTGCAACTCCCAGAACTTTGTACATACGGATGTAGTACGCTAAG